>NW_007522755.1:0-228 GCF_000475195.1 Diaphorina citri
GAGTGATAGTATACACCTTGGTGTGGAGAAAGAGAAAGAAAATCCCTTGAAATATTGAACATGAACAGATAATAGCAGCATGTTCATAAACACCACCATTCCCCACCCGGTTACTAAAAACCGATTAAAAATTGAATCGGCCAATTACTCTAACTCAATTAACCAACTATTCAGTATTCAATATACAAAAAATAAAAATAAATATAGTTCGTTCTTGAAAAGTTAATT
>NW_007522756.1:0-228 GCF_000475195.1 Diaphorina citri
TTGCACTAAAAGTGGAAATATTGGCAAAGGAGCAAAGGATAGAGCAAATCATCTTGCACTAAAAGTGGAAATATTGGCAAAGGAGCAAACTTGCAGCTAACAGCATCACTGCAGACGACACTGCTGCAAACGTCTACAAATGAAGAGAAATGGCTTCTAATGACCGTAACACAACTCCTGGCGTAGCACAGAGCGCCGTCATCTGTCACACCTACTAGTTACTACACT
>NW_007522757.1:0-228 GCF_000475195.1 Diaphorina citri
CCACTCCAGTCAAGTGAAGACCATGTCTAGAAATATGTATGATATCGTACTTGACCATTATCTCAAACTAAACAAAACATAACTTGAGTAAATTATATTTGCCTTTGCTAATTCCAGGGTCAAAGGCCAGCGGGCACGATCATTCGCAACGTAGGGCCTGGCCAGCAAATAGCCACCGTCATTCGACATCCAACCACAGGGAACTGGGTTCATGCCCCAGGACAAATC
>NW_007522758.1:0-228 GCF_000475195.1 Diaphorina citri
TGAGATATTGGGAAAATCCTACAATGCTGCAGTGAGCACCAAAGTTGTGACATAATAACACAAAGAAACTGCATTTAGGTATTTATTTTATATTAGAATATCTGGACTACAGTGTGGGTTTGAAATTCACACTTCTTTTTTATTGAACAGTGTTCTGAATACAACTTACAAACCTTGACAGAAAGTTAAAAAAACACACTCCATTCCAGCTCTTAATCCAAACATAAT
>NW_007522759.1:0-228 GCF_000475195.1 Diaphorina citri
CTTTGGATTTAGGCTCTAGGGACCTCAAAACGTGTTTTGGCACTAAAATCTGACCATCGAAAATTTGACCTGATTACAATCATTATTTTCCTTCCTATAGGATAAGGAAAGTAAAAAGCACCAGTTTTGGAACATTTTAAACAGTTTTTTCCAAATAGATCAGTTGCGCTTACTTGGGTGATGTTTCAAAGTCATAGAGCAGGAAAAATGAGGACCAACGGAATTTTT
>NW_007522760.1:0-228 GCF_000475195.1 Diaphorina citri
ATGAGGATTGGAAAGTAATGTTCTACTTACTATTCGGGTCCCAACATTTTTTCTGGTTTCACCCACTGGTCATATTCTTGTTCCGTGAGGTATCCTAGTTTCACAGCAGCTTCTTTCAACGTGATTCCTGTCTTGTATGCATGCTTGGCAATTTCTGCCGCCTTGTCGTATCCGATGTGTGGATTGAGCGCAGTGACTAACATGAGAGAATCATTCACATGTTTGGCT
>NW_007522761.1:0-228 GCF_000475195.1 Diaphorina citri
GGAGAGAGAGAAAAAGAGAAACAGAAAGAGGGAGAGAGAGAAAAAGAGAAACAGAAAGAGGGAGAGAGAGAAAAAGAGTGCTCTTTTATTAAAATCTTCTCTTCTGAATTTTCGTTTGAAGTATTTTTGCCTCGATATTCGCATTTTTTGCCTTTTTATTACTTTCCTTATCCTATAGGAAGGAAAGTAATGTAATCGGGTCAAAATTTCGATGGTCAGTTTTTAGTG
>NW_007522762.1:0-228 GCF_000475195.1 Diaphorina citri
GGTTCAGTGAATGGTAGATAAAGAACCCTATAAAAACCAGCATTGGTTACAAAAATAAAGCTGAATACAGCTTCCCTATCTTCCATGCAACCATTGCCTTTTTTAAAGAGGTTTGACAGGGAACTGTAACTGCTAAGGTCTTATCGTACGGAAATCAAAGTGAGAAGGAAGACAGGATAGGAAAAAGCAGGCTGTTCCAAGACTGAACATTACCCCTTGAGGATAAAA
>NW_007522763.1:0-228 GCF_000475195.1 Diaphorina citri
CGTCTACGACAATATCGGACCAGCATGCTGTCTGGGAGTAGAACAGGAGAACCCTGGACTAAATCCAGAAGAAGCAGTGCTCAGAAGGCTTGGTGGACATCATGGTGAAGACCAAACTAAAATCAAAAGTGTAGAAGCTGCAATTTCTTGAAAACTTAAAAGTAGAGGCAATGTCCATGATGAGTTCTAACAATCTACCGAATTCTACAGCGGATCCACCGGTGAATT
>NW_007522764.1:0-228 GCF_000475195.1 Diaphorina citri
ATTTGGAATATAACCAGATATTAGGTCAGAACATGAATTATTGAATGTAGGACATTGTATCTACTACCTATTTGAATAGTATAAAAAATTAAGAGGTAAAAACTTTGTACACTTTGTCAAAAAAGTAGAAATTAACTAATATTATTTTTAACGAAGACACTTCATGCCAAATTTTTCGATACTTTTACCCCTCTTTTTTGTGTATAATATTTTGAGATATTTTTATTT
>NW_007522765.1:0-228 GCF_000475195.1 Diaphorina citri
TATACGGTTGAGGTGTTGGGCAAGACAATCATGACCTGTCATCAGGCGGAAGGTGGCGACCGCTGCTTTTCTAGGTGTTTGAGGTATGATTTCAGGTTTGTCAACTATGTCTTTCCATTTTTTCCCCAAGCTTTCTCTTTTTAAAAAAAACTTTATGTTTGTGACAGCTTTGTATTTTTATTAATCTCTTTACAGAATGGAAAGGGACGTTTCGCATAGGAGTGGCAA
>NW_007522766.1:0-228 GCF_000475195.1 Diaphorina citri
ACCTTTGACACGTTTGGCAACGTAGCCTACTTTTTAGATGAATCCTTGCTGCCATATTCAAATGGATGAACCATAGTGCTCCAGTATCATTTGCTTTTGTGTGGCACTTTTTAATGTGTCTCATGTGTGTCTTACTTACCACACTGTATCAAACGAAAGCCTTGCTTACATTGCCGTTAAAACGTCCAGAACTTAGCTCCATTCAACCACAATAGTCGAAACCAGTCT
>NW_007522767.1:0-228 GCF_000475195.1 Diaphorina citri
TGATATGTCAAAATATATGAGACCTTGGTTAGACTGCGGCGGTAAAGGGACTTTTCAGTCCTATCCCAGCAGGATAAAAACAAGGTATATTCTATTAGATAGTTAGGATGGTTAGGTTTGCTGAAACACTCCTTGTTTATGACTGGCTGATGGCCTGATGAGTTCTAGCATGTGGTTGTCACTCGAGCAGAACCCATGATATTCGGATTGCCAGTCAACTAGTTCTGT
>NW_007522768.1:0-228 GCF_000475195.1 Diaphorina citri
AATGATACTAATAATATAACAAAAAACTTTGCCCGTAGCATTGAAATATTATTTTTTAATAGGATTGAGTTTTAGTTTGGTTTGAAATGAGATGGGTTCTTTCTTCCTATTTCGTGCTCAGATTCACCTGTATGAAATGGTACATGAGTTAGGTGGTTGACTCTTTATACGAGTATTGTTATAAGTATTGTTTTATTTAGATTGTCTAGGCAGGATTGGTAGTTCTTT
>NW_007522769.1:0-228 GCF_000475195.1 Diaphorina citri
TTCCAGTAGTATAGGAAAAACCACTTTCGGGATCATATTAAAACTCAACTGATTGGCAATAAGGAGTACGATTCCTGTACTACTGAAAATGGTACGACTTTTCCGAAATTTTCTTTCACCAAACGATGTAAACCGTTAACCGCTGTTTTGCATATTGCCTGAAAGTCAGTCAGCTAATTTTCGTATTCCTTATTGCCAATCAGTTGAGTTTTATGATCCCGAAAGTGG
>NW_007522770.1:0-228 GCF_000475195.1 Diaphorina citri
GAAGGAAAAAAGGGAATAGGATCTGAAAGACGAGAGACGAAAGTTAAATAAATATGTCTAGCGAGGGGAGAGCTTGGGGAAGAAAATGCAGCTTTTCCTTTGTACATAGCTAAACAGGATGTTGAGAAAGTCTATGATGAAAGCTCTCTAGTAGACTACGCCTACATGGGATTTGGAAAACTTATTGTTATAGCAGGATAAACCGAGTATAGCAGAGATTTGTCTCAT
>NW_007522772.1:0-228 GCF_000475195.1 Diaphorina citri
AATATTAGCTGCCTGGAAGTGTTGTGCTGCTGCGAGTGCTAGCTGATGATGGTGATGATTCGGATGAACTTGATGGTGAGGTAAGTACATGGGTTGATGAAGGACGGACGGTCGAATGACACCAGGCGGGGTCGACCGGCCTGGGTCTAAAGGAGAGCATGACCTAGAGTTCGGACTAACGGATCGGGATATGCTACGCGGGCTACGACTCCTCCGGAGGGGACTTCT
>NW_007522773.1:0-228 GCF_000475195.1 Diaphorina citri
AGGTAGTTGTGACTTATGGTTTGAACTCAGAGTAAGAATTTGAAACTTTCAGAAATGATGATAATAAGAACAACAGCTCAGACAGATAGGGATTAATGTAGAGACAGACGAAAAAGCCAGGTTCTGTCTATTGGTCAAAAAATGCACAGAAAAAAAGAAAAATGACGGGATTAACTACAGGAAAATGGAAATACAGGAATGAATATGAAAATTTTTTCGTTACTTTTT
>NW_007522774.1:0-228 GCF_000475195.1 Diaphorina citri
TAATTTCCATTCTAAGTTTGAAATTGACGGTAATCATAAACAACATCCGTTTTGGCAAAGCATTAGAAATCGTAACAAGATTCGGGCGCGCGTTCAAATTGGCAATCAATTAAATTGTAAAAAATTACATAGGAGTAATTACGATCGATGGAACTTGTATCCAAGAAAATAAAAACATACCTACTAGAATTCTCTCAATACCAGTGGTTCTCAAAGAATACTTTGAAC
>NW_007522775.1:0-228 GCF_000475195.1 Diaphorina citri
ATGAGATAAAACACAATGCCAGAGTCATACTCAGTACTGCTGGAAATATGGTTGAAAGAGAAGGAAAAGGAATGGGGGGAAAGAGGAAACGAGACAAGGTGGAACGAGGGAAATGATTTTTTCATAAACAAACTGAAGTGCAGATAAGAGAAAAAAAAGTGGAAATTGAAAAACCTAGATGAGTCGTTCTGATAACGTCTTTTACATAACCGAACATTTCCCTCGTAT
>NW_007522776.1:0-228 GCF_000475195.1 Diaphorina citri
AATTTTGGTTTCTCTTGTCAGTCTCTTAGCTTTCCCTCTTAGCTACAGCTTCTTCTTTCTTCATTATAATACCTACACCTACACATACCGAGTTATACTCCAAAATAGTTTTACTATCTCGGGGCGTAAAATAAGTACATAGGAAATTTTATTATGGTATGTACCTACGTTCATTCATATGAAGAAGAAATAGATCTTAGTTTAGTTCCAGGGCGTATCAGAGAAGGT
>NW_007522777.1:0-228 GCF_000475195.1 Diaphorina citri
TACCCGATTGAGTAAAAGAGGTTCCACACTCATCACATTTAAATGGTTTTTCTCCTGTGTGTGTTCTCATGTGTACTTTTAGACTACCCGAATGAGTAAAAGAGGTTCCACACTCATCACATTTAAATGGTTTTTCTCCTGTGTGTGTTTTCATGTGTTCTTTTAGATGACCCGATTGAGTAAAAGAGGTTCCACACTCATTACACTTGAATGGTTTTTCTCCTGTGT
>NW_007522778.1:0-228 GCF_000475195.1 Diaphorina citri
GGATGTCCCTACCAGCTACATACATAGCTACAATTTTCATAAATAACACCACTCCTCGAAATTAAAAAGCTCGCCTTCTAAGGCTTTCAGCATTTAGAGTGTCATAGAAAGCATCTGTAAAGTGTGTCATAGAAAAACGATTTCTTTCAATAAAGCTTTCTGTGAAAGCTAATCTGGTGCTGATTGTTCAAACACTCACAGATCTCAGTTAATGTGTTTACACAACAC
>NW_007522779.1:0-228 GCF_000475195.1 Diaphorina citri
CTAGATTTTTAAATTCTCCCAAATGGTAGTTTATTCGTGGTTTTTGAGGGTAGAAGTGTCATATAATATTTTTTATTACCTATAGGGAAAAATCCTCTATAGACAATGGAAAAACTGGTTAAGTTTTTTACTTTCTCTGACTCCAATAACTTTTTTTTTTAAACCTAGCAGCACGCTATTGGCCAGATGGTCACCCATCCGGGTACTAACCACGCGCAACCGTGCTCA
>NW_007522780.1:0-228 GCF_000475195.1 Diaphorina citri
GACTTTGGTTAGACTGAGTAGGCAAAAGAACTTTTCAGTCCTATCCCAGCAGGATAAACAAGGTCTATTCTATTCTCTTATACGTACGCAACAAGAGAGATAAAATCAGGACTTTACTCAAATAATAAACACCGCATAGTAACCAGGGGCGGACAACTGAATCAGGTTCTCACTTACCTAGAACCAGCCCTGCCATGGTACTCAGATAGCCCGTGCCCGAGCCCAGGT
>NW_007522781.1:0-228 GCF_000475195.1 Diaphorina citri
TTTAGTATTTACCTGTGATGAAGGTATCTTGACTCCTTCTTTTAGGGATTTGGTTATGAATTCACCCCATGTAAGGGGATTGTCTTTTGAGTTGACGTAGTTGTAGATGGGCAAACAGCTTGGGTCTTTATGGAAGCTGAAAGGAAAAGGCATCTGATGAGAGACATACTACGGGATGGGCATGCTACGACACAGACCACAAGCGTCCAATGTAGCAGTTGTTTCATC
>NW_007522782.1:0-228 GCF_000475195.1 Diaphorina citri
TTTTATTTAATTTTTGGAATCAGCATAAAATTTTAATTGAAAAAATGTATTCACTCGAAAAAATTTGCTCTAAAAAAAATTTGCACAAATCGCGATTTTGTGTGCGTCAGTGACCCCAGATATGATAAGCAACGCAGTTTGTCCTGAGACTCCTGAGTTAGAGCGAAGGATGTGTTACTGTGTACAAACAAATGGATCTCATTTTGAACAGCTTTTATAAATTTGTTT
>NW_007522783.1:0-228 GCF_000475195.1 Diaphorina citri
TGAACAATTACCTCTTTCCCACCTTCTCATTTCCAGCAACAAATGATTCGCGCTCATCTCCAAACCTCGACCAAAATGTAGGAGATGGATCTCGAAGGCCGGCTTCGGCCTCCTAAATCCTAACCTAAATATTTGTAACAATGTGCCTTCTGAACAATTACCTCTTTCCCACCTTCTCATTTCCAGCAACAAATGATTCGCGCTCATCTCCAAACCTCGACCAAAATG
>NW_007522784.1:0-228 GCF_000475195.1 Diaphorina citri
TTTGATAAAAGAGTGACTTTTAGGGGAAAAATTTTAAATTATCGCTCGAGTTGATTAATAAGGAAGTTTTGTACTACGAATATTCAAAAGTCGGAGTGTCCAAGTGGTAAGGAGCGCGGATCGACAGACTGCTGAGCGGGTGGGGTGGGTGTTCGAATCCCATTGCGATCATTTTTTTGTACATAATTTTATCATTTAAAAATATTTTATGGATAGCCATAGTTACTT
>NW_007522785.1:0-228 GCF_000475195.1 Diaphorina citri
TGTTGTCTGAAATTTCAAAAAACTTCTGGTAAACTGTATAGATAGGCCAATGTAGTGAAAAAACAACACCAAACAACATAAAGGGGGCACGGTTAGTCCAGTGGTAACGCGCTTGCTTGCCATGCAGAAGGTCCCGGGTTCAAATCCCATCATCGACAAAAATTTGTACTCGTTTTTCGATTGCAAATATTTCAACGGGTTACTTTCTGGTGTTCTTGTGTTGACCCA
>NW_007522786.1:0-228 GCF_000475195.1 Diaphorina citri
CATACCTCGGCTGGGATTGAACCCATGCCTTCCTGATTACCAGGCGAGCGTCTTGACCACTACACCACCAAGGCAGGTGCCCCATATTTCCCTTTAAGATTGATACTATTGATACTCACACTTTCGTTGACAAATCCCTCAATGTGCGGCCGCGTTTTCCATTTCAGTTCACAATCAACATGGGTAACGAGGCTCGCGAGAATCACAATCAGCTGATCGAGAGAGCCG
>NW_007522787.1:0-228 GCF_000475195.1 Diaphorina citri
AGGGCCAGACAACACCCCTGAATAATGAATGACAAGGGTGTATAATACGAGTCATACCCGTGGAAATGTCCCAATCAGCAGATTAATACCTTTATGTACATGCTCTCAATTGAGATAAAATAGTTTTATAACAATATTGTTTCAAATGGACGTTAGAGGTAACAATCCTGAGTGAGAAGCATGCTGTTTAATGGAACGGACACAATTATCGGTTAGTCAAAAACTGCA
>NW_007522788.1:0-228 GCF_000475195.1 Diaphorina citri
TTTTTTTTTTTTTTTCAAATACGTGTTCCGCAAATGTAATAGAAAGTCGTGTGATGTTCACACCAGATTTTTTTAAAGTCGTTTTTTAAATACCGTCTTCGAGATTTAATGTCTTCAGATTTCTACCATGAACTTATGGGTTAGGTATCTGAAATCAATTTGGACCTAAAAAGAAAGTGACGGGGGTTTTACCCTCCATTCGATGACACCTACGAGTAGGTCATAGGG
>NW_007522789.1:0-228 GCF_000475195.1 Diaphorina citri
TTACAAAAATAAATAGGCATTCTGGGTAGTTAGTACATAGTAATATACCTATGTTCCTTCCTTGTTACTTCTCTGTAAGTAACAAATAGTAAATAGAGTTCGTTGTTAGTTGTTACCTATTTGACTGTTTATTGTTTGCCAGATCTGAGTATAGCGTTTTAAGGTGCGGCCGTGCGGCCCATATGTTGGTAAATCATGCACCAAGTTCTTTACTAAAGCAAAGTGCAA
>NW_007522790.1:0-228 GCF_000475195.1 Diaphorina citri
TCTTAAAGTAAGTTTTTCCTCTTATATAGAAATTTTCAGTAAATTTGCCATTGACGTGTCTTATGCATAATTACCATTTAATATTATTCAAGCCAGAATGCTCGAAATTCACTACACCAGAGTTGTACAGGTACGCTACACAGGCTTTGATTCCAAGATCAACTGTATTCCTACAAGAGAATTTGTTCCAATATCTCTGTTTTATGATTAGATGTACGGTCTCCGACT
>NW_007522791.1:0-228 GCF_000475195.1 Diaphorina citri
GTATACCGTATACCTACAATTTTTACCTTCAAACTGACCTCTGCTTAGCCATATGGGAAATATTGCCATGAATTTGAAAACATATCTGAAGTTCAAAATACCATAACATTAACACTACTTATTTACCCAAACATAAACACTGGAAATTTGGAAAATCGTGCATCGTGTCTGCTTGATTTGTTTGTTCATGAAACAGTTGAAAATATAATACATAGTAATAGAAACAAC
>NW_007522792.1:0-228 GCF_000475195.1 Diaphorina citri
GAAGGGTGAAATGTGCCAAAGAGATGGAAAGAGGTTTAAAACCCAACTAGGTTTTCGAGAAATTTAAAGCAGAAAAAAAAATATAAATCCAGTAAACGAAGACAAGGCGAATGTTAAATAAAAGATTATGGATGAAACTGCAGAGGAGAGGGAAAAGATAATAAAAAGATATAGAGAGAAAGAAAATATTAACTAAATGAATTGATGAGAAGAGATGGAAATGGAAGG
>NW_007522793.1:0-228 GCF_000475195.1 Diaphorina citri
TTCCCGGAACAGTTCAGCTACCACTTTCATCACTTCGATATTCTTGGCTCGACTTGTTTCCCAGATGGCATGTGCCACAAGATCTCCTGTCATGTAGACCATGGTTATGTTCTGTAAGTTGAGGACAAGAGAGTAAAGAGAGAGAATGATTATACAGGGTGTCCCGCGAACGACTGTACAACGCTTGAGGGTTGATGCAGGACCTAAAGGGCTATCAGAAAAAGCTAT
>NW_007522794.1:0-228 GCF_000475195.1 Diaphorina citri
ACAGCCGAGGGGGAGCACACACTATCTTCGTACAGAGAGGAGGCCGAGTCGTTGGAAATCGAGAAGAATTCCACTGAGTTTGTGTTGGGAGAATCTGGCAACTGAAAATAGAATACAACAGAATACAATAAGGGTCTGGTCGAGTGAAATACAGCCGAGGGGGAGCACACACTATCTTCGTACAGAGAGGAGGCCGAGTCGTTGGAAATCGAGAAGAATTCCACTGAG
>NW_007522795.1:0-228 GCF_000475195.1 Diaphorina citri
GTAAGTTGGGGAGGAAAAAGTGAGTGAGCGTAGCGTAATTTTGCATTCCTGATCATCTGTTTAGTCCTGTTACGGGTGGTGGTAAACAGGTGGAAGTTTGCAGAGGATCTGGTTTGCACAAATCTACGACTAGCTCGGTCCCGACGATTGAGCATGTTCTTAATCTCTAGGGATAGCCAGGGAGCAGGCCTGTGTTTCGCCATAAAAGTGTGAAACGGGGCGTGCTTG
>NW_007522796.1:0-228 GCF_000475195.1 Diaphorina citri
GTATCAGACGGTAGTGTTTTGTTCGAGCCAGAGTGTTCGCTTCACATTCTTTTGTTTGATAAAGGTAATCCGACACCTTCGGGCTAAACTGGCAAGTCTGAGATTTGAATACGGGGTCCATTTCCTCCTTGCGGATATCTCGATAAAAAGTATTGATTAAGTCCCGACATGCGATTTCCTTTGGAATATTATTTGTTAACAAAGATAACTCATAAAGAACGGTTGATT
>NW_007522797.1:0-228 GCF_000475195.1 Diaphorina citri
GCCTCACTCACTTCTCAATATTAACTACAAGCAGAAAAAAAGTTTGGAAATATTGCTTGCATTGGTTCTTATTAGTTCCAATAGAATTATACTTACCTACGTTTCACACTAAAATATCCCAAGTCTTTCAAAATCCCATTATATGAACCTCTCAAACCTCAAAGAAAATCAAAAGCCGCCAGCGTCAATAGAAATAAAGGTCACATTGTTTCCGTTTTACGACTCACG
>NW_007522798.1:0-228 GCF_000475195.1 Diaphorina citri
TTTGTATGGGGTACTATAATATATGCTGAAGGGACTTGTTTTGTGTACATTTTTATTGTAAATACATTCAGTTATAATCATTTGTTACATTGATTCTTATTACCTTGTAGGTACTCTCTTGAATTATTTTTTCAGGTACTTAATACATTGATTCTTATGATTTCATACTCTCTGGAATGCCGTCACAAACAAGGCCTTTAATTTTAAATTCCTACGAGGAAAGTAATT
>NW_007522799.1:0-228 GCF_000475195.1 Diaphorina citri
GGTACTGATTTTCGTTAATCACGATCGAATAAACTACGGGCTAAAAAATTCCCGGAGGGACGGACCCAGCTTGTTCAACTTTTCTAAATACTTGAGAACTTAACGAAAGAGATTATGCCGTTTTTGAAATGTCCGAGGCTAACAATCAAAGCACACGTTTTTCTTCTCATTAGTCGAGTGCCAACATTTTCTCATTCCTGTAGGCTGCTCGTCAGGTAAATTGGATCT
>NW_007522800.1:0-228 GCF_000475195.1 Diaphorina citri
GTTCAATCTTTCTAATGAGGTGTCCAATAATGAAACCCTTTGATCAATAACGTTATAATTCCTTTTATAGAGGACTTTGAAAATTGAATGTTGAAAAGTCCCCGATGCTTTACAACATCTAGTACTAAACTTCGACACGAAATACAAATCTAGAACGTAACTTCGGTACAAAATACAAATCCGTACATAATTGTCGGTATAAAATACAAATCAAACTAAGTAGTAAAA
>NW_007522801.1:0-228 GCF_000475195.1 Diaphorina citri
CGAATGGCAAGTTTTCTCCTATCCTGTCTTTCTTTTCTCTTCGCAAACCTAGCAGTTACAGTTCCCTCTATCAGACGTATTAGGAAATCAATTTTTATTTCGTTTCTAATAATTTCAATTTTTTTAATCAATTCTTAATTTATTTTCCTTATTTCAGATCTCTCCGTTGTCCTCGGATCACAGTTCACAAAAACCTGTTCACCTCATTCAGTATAAACAATTTCCTGT
>NW_007522802.1:0-228 GCF_000475195.1 Diaphorina citri
GAAAATACGCCCTCTTTTGGATTAAGTAAAATTCACCCTTTCCACATGTTGAAAAAGTCTTTGAAGGACTTCAAGGAATATTGTAATGCATTTAGTGTTTTTTATGATTTGCCAGAGATTTACAATGAATTGGAAATATGGTACAGTATTTGGGAACGTGAGTGCGCAACAAGTTCATTTGTTCAGTTCAAGGATTTGAAAGTTGTTGAGGTAATAGACAAGGCAGAT
>NW_007522803.1:0-228 GCF_000475195.1 Diaphorina citri
GAGTTGCCCATTTCCCATTTGACGATCTGATTCATTATCTGAGTAATCGACTGATAACAGTAGGTAGTCATGGCATTTTATTCTCATTTATTTGAGAATTTCACAACATAATAATACATCTCTAAAGCTTTTATGAATCTATGTTGTCGAGGTCGACTATGTGTGGACACAGCTTAAGAGTTGGGTGGTAGAGAACGCGCCCGGCATTAATCTGACTTGTTGGTTACC
>NW_007522804.1:0-228 GCF_000475195.1 Diaphorina citri
TACAAGTTCTCCATGTTCATTTTTAGTTACATTGAGTTCCCTCATGATTTTCTCTCTATCATATCCTTCTGCTTTTAAGTGTGCATTGATTTTTTCGCACCTTCTCAAATCTGATTCATCCAAACTGTCGGATTTCTCTTCTCTTTTGGTTCTTCGTGGGGCTTTTACATTGTATGGCTGATCATTGAGATCCCTTTTCTTTCTATAATCTGGTTGGTCATATATCTT
>NW_007522805.1:0-228 GCF_000475195.1 Diaphorina citri
ACGAGAAATCGATCGGTGTACATGTAAGGGTTCTAGGAATGATGGTTCACGAAATATGCGCTTGTAACAAGCCAATATTAAAAATTTCGAAAGTTATATCCACTTTTTAGTCCGTCCTTCCTTTATTATTACAATAGTAATAAAAATCTAGTGTGAACATCACACGACTTTCCTTATCCTAATGAATGATGCTTATTATTTGGGTGTTCTTGTTCTTATACCCTAAAA
>NW_007522806.1:0-228 GCF_000475195.1 Diaphorina citri
CGACCTTTTAAAGTTACTTTTTCCGAGTTTTGACCTCAGATTCGGATTTTTCACAACATTTTACGTAGGAATCGACCTATTATTAATATTATTTTCCAATTGCAACTCCTCCATTAGTCAACTAGTAAAAAATAAGAAAGGGGGAAAAGATTCACTTACAAGTTGAAAGGTTTTCCTATGGGGAACCATTCCTGTTCGGGGTGATGGGCAGGATCAAAATCATACTCA
>NW_007522807.1:0-228 GCF_000475195.1 Diaphorina citri
ACCACATTACCTACACTGTAGGCGCATCCAGTGGTGGTAGGGGTTTTTGATCCATCTGTATAACAGATGGTATGGCTGGTGTATTTGGCGTTGATGGCCTCTCTGAATAGACTTTGGAAAACAACTGGAGCCGAGTCGGATTTCTTGCCATCACACAGGCTAAGGTCCACAGGTGGTGAGGCGTTTGACCAAGGGGGGATAAACCTCATGTAAGGGACAATGGTACTA
>NW_007522808.1:0-228 GCF_000475195.1 Diaphorina citri
ACTTGGTGAAGTTTGTAACACACGCGTAACACATTATATTTACACCCGTGAACTTGATATGTTTTCCGGTCACCTACTTGCAAATTTTTGTCTAATATCATTTGAGCAAAATTAATTTGTTTGTTTTTTATATGATGATCGTTCATTTGATTATGCTTTTTTTTCTGTTTGATAATTTTGGATATTTTTAGGATAGATCAGACAATTTTGCATATTTTTGGAATGTTT
>NW_007522809.1:0-228 GCF_000475195.1 Diaphorina citri
GCCCTCTTGGTGTTGGCATTCTTTTATCAAATGGTGTGACATCTCTTTCTGTAGGTTGTTTTTCAGGTTTCCTTCCCAGTAGCCAATCACAAAATCTGCCTTTTTCAGGGACTGGTCTTTCAGACGGTTTTCCGGAATCGATTGGGGGTCTTCGTGGTTGATCTTTGGAAATAGGCCTTCCACGACCATCTACCCGTCTTCCTGAAGGTGTTGTATACACTCCAGGTT
>NW_007522810.1:0-228 GCF_000475195.1 Diaphorina citri
AAAGGATATGATTATGAATAGAAATGTCATGTGTAAGTGTAAGGGATAAAATTCCACCAGTCAAGTGGAAACAAAGCTCTCTTTTTCCACCTTACTTTCTTGTCTTTCTTTTCCTTTATTTCTCACTCTTTAGTCTTTCTTCTCCTTTTCTTCCACTCTTCTATATCCTTTCTCTTTCTCCGCCTTACTTTCTTGTCTTTCTTCTTCCTTTATTTCTCACTCTTCTAG
>NW_007522811.1:0-228 GCF_000475195.1 Diaphorina citri
CATCTTCGGTCCTGCTATTACCAGTCTTTACACTCACTTCAATAATCTTGCGTACATTTGTCGGGCACACCAAGTTGTCAAGGAAGGATATGAATGGAGTCAGGAGAAACTATGTCTAACGATATTCTCGGCTGCTAACTACTGTAGTGAATGCAGAAACCAAGGTGCCATCATGAAACTGAACAGGAATAGTACGAATCCAATATTTAAACAATATCTCGGACAAAC
>NW_007522812.1:0-228 GCF_000475195.1 Diaphorina citri
AAAATATCACTTAAAATATCAATAAAAAATATTTAGCCTGCTAGTGGTTTTTTCATACTCAAGAGGTTTTGAAAGGCGTTTTATGTGAGGCCTTTTTTTATTTAGATTTTTGTCCCCCATACCATTAGTAGGCCATAAAACGTGTCAATGTTAATGTCCTTAAGGAGCCTTTGGTTTTCAAGGCCTTTATAGGGGCTGATAACACAGTGTGACATTTTCCCCTAAAAA
>NW_007522813.1:0-228 GCF_000475195.1 Diaphorina citri
CGCGACACCCTCTACTGCATGACTTGTCTTCCGTTTGGGCTTGCCTCAGCCCCTCAAGTTTTTGCGAAGCTGACCAATCGGATTGCCAATTATCTCCGAAATCTGGGTATGAGAGTCATCGTCTACCTCGACGACCTTCTCCTAGGGAAACAAGATTCGGTTCTTCTTCGTTCCCAGGCTCGGGCAGCAGTGGCAACCCTTCAAAGCCTGAGATGGTCAGTCAACTTG
>NW_007522814.1:0-228 GCF_000475195.1 Diaphorina citri
AACCCCCATCAGATCCATAGGAAGAAAATTTTGTACCTTATGAGGTAGAAAAAATGTACCTCAGCTCCGGCTCTAAAAATATTTATTTTGCCTGTTTATAGCCAGGAAGCAATCAGTAACAAACAAGCATAACATAATTTATAGTTATTCTTATTCTTCTTCTTCTTTTTCTTCACCTATTCCCATGTACAGACGGGGTCGGCGTTTTTCGTCAGCCTCTCAATCAGC
>NW_007522815.1:0-228 GCF_000475195.1 Diaphorina citri
TCGGCGTCTGTGGTATGGACGTGCAACTTGAAATCTTGATGTTTTTGCATGAGTGTGCTGACACTGGGTTCGCGCCCGAGGAATGGAATTTTTTTTTTATTTGTTTGCCTCATTTTTTTTCTCTGTCACATGCTGTTTTCACTGACGACAAAAAAAAGACCATGTTCGTAACTGCATTGCCCTAGCACTTTAAGATGAACTGTGGGTGTATGTGCATTTTGTGCATTG
>NW_007522816.1:0-228 GCF_000475195.1 Diaphorina citri
TCAAGATTTGGATGGCCATTACAAACACAGAGTAATCTCTGTACAGGTATTAAATCAGAAGGGAATGCCCTAAAAGTGTAATGTTGTCTAGAACTCAATCTAGGTACATCAAAATTGATTTTGGATAACAGAAAGCTACTATCAATCTGGTTGTTAAGAAGTTTATAGATAAACATTATGTCTTTATAGTTTCTACGGGCCTCCAGAGTTGCCAGATTGTAGCTCACT
>NW_007522817.1:0-228 GCF_000475195.1 Diaphorina citri
ATGACAAGGGCCGCCTATCCAAAGAAGAAATCGATCGAATGATCAACGATGCAGAACGATACAAAGATGAAGACGAGAAACAGAAGGAGAGAATTTCTGCTAGAAACAACTTGGAAGCGTATGTGTTCAATGTGAAACAAGCCCTAGATGATGCTGGAAACAAACTTACCGAATCTGAGAAATCTAGATGCCGCGAGGAATGTGATGCTACTCTCAAATGGTTGGATA
>NW_007522818.1:0-228 GCF_000475195.1 Diaphorina citri
TGAAATTTCACTCGATAAAGCCCACGCTAAGATGGCGATGGGCCCAGCCCATGTTATTCTTCATGCCATTATTCTAAACCATGTTCAAATAATTCGCGTTCCATGTTCATCGGATGGGGGGCATTGTTGCTGAAGACAAACTTACCGATCGTGAGTGGAATGTCGGTACTAGGGTGTGTTGAGTGACACTTTGGAGTTTACCTCACGATATTATCAGTCATCTGGTGG
>NW_007522819.1:0-228 GCF_000475195.1 Diaphorina citri
TTTTATTTTCCGTTCTAATGAAAGAGTTCAAAGATTTGTGACGTCAGACTTAACGCAGTTGCTATTTTTGTCCGCTAGTTAGCACCACTATGCAAGCGCGCTAGCGGAGGAGCAGAAAGAACTGCAGCGCAGAAAAGTATGCGCACAAACCACAAACACATTAATGCGTTGCCTGCGAGGGAGCTTTGCTCGGGACATTTGATGTGACGTCATCGCCTACGGGAGCGT
>NW_007522820.1:0-228 GCF_000475195.1 Diaphorina citri
GAATTCTCGCGAGTTGTACATTCTACACAAAAATGCATGGCACACTGGCGCTGTGAGTTCGAAAATCGACGAGTCCTTAAAACATGTTAGAATTTGTTATTAATATTAAATAATAATAAATTTTAATTGTGTTATTATATCACAAATTTCATCATCTTTCACCTTTACCTTTAAAATATATAAACCTTGATGTAGGAAACGAGCCATCCGTGAATGTCTGTGGTTTGC
>NW_007522821.1:0-228 GCF_000475195.1 Diaphorina citri
ACTAAGATTTTCACATGATTTTCATACTGGTAGGTGGACTAGGACAAGACTTGAGTGTGCATACGGGTGGGTAGATTAGGACGTATGTAAGGTATCATTACTATTGCCATATTCAGCAAATTCTATCAAAAGGCAATAAAGATAGACACATATGTACGTGCAGACAGATTTAGACCAGACATATTTAATTCCAACATCTGGATCATATCAGAGTTCAGTCTGCGTGCA
>NW_007522822.1:0-228 GCF_000475195.1 Diaphorina citri
AACAGTAAGGTTTGGGGACAGGGATTTTACCCTCCATTTGGTGACAATCTACCCTCCTACTCACATTAACCTCACCCAACCCAACTGGGACCGGAATTTCCTGAAAAAGCCAGCAGCACATGATTGCCGTGATGGTCACCGATCCGGATACCAACCACGCTCAACGTTGCTTAACTTCAGTGATCAATTGGGATCATATTCTCCACGGAATGGATTATCATCGAATTT
>NW_007522823.1:0-228 GCF_000475195.1 Diaphorina citri
AGAGACCATCAACTGTCACACCAGTGAGTTCATAACAGGGCTTGGAACCTTTTGCTTTTTTTTTTTTATTTATAACACATGCATTAAGTAACTTTTAAGGTGTGTTTAAACATAGTCAACCAGCCATTGATTGGCAATCAACAAGGAGATGCTATATTGTCGAGGCAGTGTGAACAGTTCAGTCAAGCATACTATGTTGCCCCTTCAAATTGCATACTTAAAAACACT
>NW_007522824.1:0-228 GCF_000475195.1 Diaphorina citri
AAAAGTGTATTGGGGACTTTTATGGGGCAAAAAACTGATTTTACGGGTTAATTTCCTATGGGGCACTTTTAGGTTGAACACCCTGTATATAAAAAAAAATTAGTGTCGTTAGACTCATTAGGGTCTAACTATTTGTTCTCGAGTTCATGTAAATAGATCAGTTGCGCTTACTTGGGTGGTGTTTCAAAGTCATAGAGCAGGAAAAATGAGGACCAACAGAATTTTTCT
>NW_007522825.1:0-228 GCF_000475195.1 Diaphorina citri
AACTAACTGAACTTTTTTATTTCGTCAACTTTCCCCTCTTAAAATCTTTGCTACTTAGGACACGAAATGTCTTCACATTAACAAACCAAGGTGAAACGCTCATCATTATAAAGATGGTTCACATCTTGATAACGTGACGTACCTCCTTACATACTTATTTCCACAATGTTCTGAGAATCGTACCCCGTGTTGTGCAAATGGAATTTCAATGAAAGGAAGTGTCTATAG
>NW_007522826.1:0-228 GCF_000475195.1 Diaphorina citri
CGAACGACACAAAAGTCCTGACTTCCTTAGGCAATGCACCTAATAATGAGAGTGTTCCCAGAATCCCACTTAGGCACGCACGATTTTTTTTTCGAACGAAAAGTGGGAACGGGCCTTTACCTGATATTCGTTGTCTTGTTCTTTCCTCAGATCATCTCGTAATGTTAGAGTGCCCATGTCTGGATCAATTTGGAAATATCGCATCGACTTGCCTTTACCAATGAGCTC
>NW_007522827.1:0-228 GCF_000475195.1 Diaphorina citri
GACCTCGTTTAGACTGCGGGAGTAAAGGGACTTTTCAGTCTCATTCTGGCAGGATAAACAAGGTATATTCTATTCTATCCACAAATCGGTGCAATTTGACACAGCTCTTTCTCATAAAACTTCTTTCTTTCCCGTCAAAAACTGCGACTTCGGACTTTCCCGCCTGGTTCTGATTCAATGTAATGTTCGATTTTGGATATTCCAGTGTGAACTTTTCTTGAGACGATA
>NW_007522828.1:0-228 GCF_000475195.1 Diaphorina citri
GACCGCTTTTGGACAG
The DNA here is from genome assembly GCF_000475195.1 of Diaphorina citri. Taxonomy (NCBI): domain Eukaryota; kingdom Metazoa; phylum Arthropoda; class Insecta; order Hemiptera; family Psyllidae; genus Diaphorina; species Diaphorina citri. Next base: position 17 of record NW_007522828.1, read on the forward strand.
ATTTCGACCGTTTTTTGGCGGTTTTCAGCTATAGCGACAAAACGGTTAGAAATATTGTAAAAATTAGGGTAAAAGAACACTCAAATAAGCATCATTCCATAGGATAAGGAAAGTCGTGTGATGTTCACACCAGATTTTTTAGTTTTCTCGTAATGGGAATTGGCATTTGACAAATACATATGTGTTTTATGTTGCTACATAGATTTATGTCT
>NW_007522829.1:0-228 GCF_000475195.1 Diaphorina citri
ATAAACATATTTGACGGTTTAAATGATAAATATGTACATGATTGAGAGTGTTAACGGCCAGCCTAGTTAGCTTAGTTGATAGTGCGTCTGCCTTGTAAGCGCTAGGCCGCGGGTTCGATTCCCGCCTGGGGCGGATTTTATCCTGATGGCATAATGTTCGTTCTCGGAACGGCTGGCTTTCTCCTATCCTGTCTTCCTTCCCTCTTCGATTTCGGGACGATAAGACCA
>NW_007522830.1:0-228 GCF_000475195.1 Diaphorina citri
TACTAAACAAATGAATAAAACAGGGGGATATTACGAGTGCAATGCTCTATTTTTATGAACTTAGCTTCTCACACAGTACACAGATCTCAGGCTAATGGTTATAATTATAGGGTGTAGGATGAGTTCTCATGTAATCTTATGAGTTGTATCTTCATGATGAGTCACCACACATTTGAAGCATTTCCGGACATAGCTTGAGAATGCTAAGATCAACTCTCGTTTTCAAAA
>NW_007522831.1:0-228 GCF_000475195.1 Diaphorina citri
CATATATGCGACCCACGCAATAAAAGTATTCAACGGCGTCTCGCATATATGCGACCCATGGCGGTCAAAGTGTTAAAAGAAAAGAGATGTATTTTTTTTTTAAACAAACTTTTTTGCATTTATTGTTGTAGTTTTTTAGAAATAAACAGCCAAAAATCGTAAACCACTCTGCTTTTTGAGAGACTTAAGATGGTCCGCCAGATAGTCCACATTTATTTTAGCAAAGAA
>NW_007522832.1:0-228 GCF_000475195.1 Diaphorina citri
TACACTGGTTAGTTCGCATTGTTTCAGTCATTAATTTCATTGGAAAAGAAATCAGGTTCAATTTATTTGTCCCAGGCTGAAACTTCAACCCATGTTACCTCTTAACCCTGGTAGCATGGATAATATGGATATTGTATGTATGGTGATAAGTATACGAATAGTGAGAAGAATTCCTTGATTATACGTTGAATCTTTGATTTTATGGAAGCCAAAGTACGAGTTCGGAAG
>NW_007522833.1:0-228 GCF_000475195.1 Diaphorina citri
TTTTTTTTTTTGTATTATATGACAAAATTTTATTGTTTTCATAATAGGACACTTATATTGTTTTATATCATGACAATTATTTAGAAAAATGACAGGTTTCTTCATTTTTAGTCCGTCTTTCTTTTATTATTGTATTATTTGACAAAATTTATTGATTTTACACTTTTAAATTGTAGTATATTTACCTATATTGTTTTATATCATGACAAAGTTACTTAAATAATGACA
>NW_007522834.1:0-228 GCF_000475195.1 Diaphorina citri
GCAGACAAGGTATCGGAGGAAATTGAAAAATTGTCAAGTGAAACTCCTCACAATATCAGAGGTACTATACATAGTCTTATTGTCAAGTTCTTGTGATTTCAACTTGTTAAAGTCATCAAAGAAAGTTGTTCGGACCTTTTCATTCAGACGTTGCAATTTTTTCACTTGTAGAAAGTGCTTCTTTGAACTTTTTTCCGGTGGTTTAGATCTGTTGTCGCTTTGGTTAAC
>NW_007522835.1:0-228 GCF_000475195.1 Diaphorina citri
AATTCGGTGGCTGATGCGGCTTTCAAAAGATTCTTCTTACCGAAGCCATTTACATAGCCACGTAAATTTTCACCCGAATGGGTACTTGTATAGTGATAAATCTTCAGTCCAATACAGTAAACGAACAAACTGACATTTCGGTCTGCTATTTTTTTTTACCCACTACAATGGGGCATGATTTATGTGTGACAATATAGGTAAATATCTCAAACAATAAAAGCTTTTCTT
>NW_007522836.1:0-228 GCF_000475195.1 Diaphorina citri
GTGGATGTGGTGTGTGGTGGTGGGTGTGTGATGGGTGTGGTGTGATGGGATGTGTGTGATGGGTGTGGTGTGTGTGTGTGGGGGGGTGTGTTTGTGTGTGTGTGTGGTGGTCCCGTACAAAGGACGGGTCAACCATTAGTTAGAAAAATTTCTGTCTGTATGTATGTGTGTGTGTGTGTGTGTGTGTGTGTGTGTGTGTGTGTGTGTGTGTGTGTGTGTGTGTGTGTG
>NW_007522837.1:0-228 GCF_000475195.1 Diaphorina citri
TTAAGAATCGCGATTCACGATTCTTTTGAAATATTCGACTCTTTGAATCGACTCAGAGAATATTTACCCATCCCTACTCCAAGCGAATGGCGCGATTTTTTTAAATTATAAAATCATACAAGTGTCAGATGGGTGAAACTGAAAGAGAAAAAACTATTAAAGTGTCTGTTTCTACTTCCTACATCCCTCTTCAATAATATTTAAACTATTGAAAACAATAATAAAAGT
>NW_007522838.1:0-228 GCF_000475195.1 Diaphorina citri
GGATAGGGTTCTGACAGGTCTCTAGGTCCTGGTGTCTTCTGACTAGGAAGTACTGGAGGTCTCTTGTCTAGCTCTGGTGGTTGTAATGCTACTGGGGGACGAGGATAGGACATGTACTGACGCTGCTGCTCATGATATTGCTGCAGGGAATGCTGATTGAACGCCTGCTGCTTCTGTAGCAATAGTTGCTGATTCTGCAGGAAGGATGGCGAAGGATGACTGGCAGGT
>NW_007522839.1:0-228 GCF_000475195.1 Diaphorina citri
TCCTATAGGAAGGAAAGTAATGTAATCGGGTCAAATTTCGATGGTCAGTTTTTAGTGCCAAAACACGTTTTGAGGTCCTTAGAGCCTAAATCCAAAGTTTCAGTCATTGGTCCGTGTGTGTGTCTGTCTGTGTTTGTGTGTCTCTGTCTATCTGTAAACAAAATATCTCGAGAACGGTAAGAGCTAGAAACTTTAAATTTGGTATGCAGGTGTCAAATATGAGAAGAA
>NW_007522840.1:0-228 GCF_000475195.1 Diaphorina citri
CCCCCGACCTGGAGTTTACAAGATAGACGCGCTACTCTTCAAGGTAACTAGGCTGGCTAAAGAGTTTTGTTTCTTATGAATCTTATGTACGGCATCACACAATCTAGGTATTTAGACCGGGAGCTAGCGATGAAAAATTTCATAAGGTACTACTTGTAACGGAACGGAACAAGTAAAAAGCCCACCACCAAGAGATCAGTTTACATTGACGCAAAATTTTCTCTCTAG
>NW_007522841.1:0-228 GCF_000475195.1 Diaphorina citri
TCAGCGGTTCCAGTAAAGTCTCGTTAATAAGGGAAATATCGAAATTTGTTCAACGGCCATGTCATAAGCAGGACTAATCATAGAAAACTTGAATAGAAAATTCAAAGAGGCTCCTAATTTTTAGGTGGAAATTGGCCGCCATGAAGTTTTTCGTTTTGCAATTCTCATTCCCCAGTCAGTTCATCAAATTGTTATCTCGGTTGTTGCTGCAATGACTAAATACAAAAC
>NW_007522842.1:0-228 GCF_000475195.1 Diaphorina citri
CCATATTGTATCTGGGATATGTTCTTCTGGTGTATGTATAGTTGAACGGGGATCTTCAATTATATCAGATCTTAAATGACATAGTTCTGGAGACGTTCTATCTTCTAAACGTATATCACGACCATTATAGCCATCATCCTGACCTTTGACCAATGATACAAGAGCAATATTATCTCTTGTCAATTTTGTTTCGTCAATTGAAGTTGTATAATTTCCTTCATCCCTACG
>NW_007522843.1:0-228 GCF_000475195.1 Diaphorina citri
CAAGAATGTGATGATGCCTATAATCTGCCTGTGTGGGCTGGACGCTTGGCGCTCGCCTGGTAAACAGGTTGTAGGACGTGGGTGGTGACTCGTCAATAGTCCAAGAATGTGATGGTGCACTGAGAAAAAAACTAGGGTGCTGGAAGCTGAATCGAGTGACTAGGTTCCGGAACTCTAATACGGAACTCTATATCAAGAAAATCTACACTGTACTATAGCATTCGAATA
>NW_007522844.1:0-228 GCF_000475195.1 Diaphorina citri
GGCGGCTAAATAAGACGAATAAATTAATTTTCTATTCTTTTAATCCAGTTTAGGCCAAGCTGTACATAATTTTAGACACGCGGATACGGTGCGGTGGTGGTACCTACCCATTTTGCTGTTGAATACTGATCTCAGGACAACTTTCAGTAGGTACCTATATGGTTTCAGTACCTACGGATACTCACTCTCGTGGGAGAGGATGGGCTCTGTGAGCATTGTGGTGAACCT
>NW_007522845.1:0-228 GCF_000475195.1 Diaphorina citri
CCTTCTATTGAAGAAAACGCTGTGATGGTCCACTATCTCAGGTCACTGAAAGCTCAAGCTCAAAGGGTTCCAAAGTTCAAAGTTGAAGGTAGTCCAAGTCCAAACACCCAAATTTCAGACAGGCAAATTTGCAAATTAATTGAAATATTTTTTTTTTTTAGCTGAGAGCTGAACAGTGTTGCCAGATCACAAAAATGAATTACCGTACTTTTCTTTCAAAGGGATAAT
>NW_007522846.1:0-228 GCF_000475195.1 Diaphorina citri
ACCCTGTATGTTGTAACACCCTGAATATTTTAACACCCTGAATATTGTAACACCCTGTATATTGTAACACCCTGTATGCTGTAACACCCTGTATGTTGTAACATTCTGTATGTTGTAACACCCTGAATATTGTAAAACTCTGTATATTGTAACACCCTGTATGTTGTAACACCCTGTATGTTGTAACACCCTGCATGTTGTAACACCCTGCATGTTGTAACACCCAGA
>NW_007522847.1:0-228 GCF_000475195.1 Diaphorina citri
TTTTTGACGACGCGAAGACTGGAATGTGCCCATCAGGGTAACCTCAGCCTAGTGAGCCCATAGTGCCAGACAACCTGACCCACGTCACTGAGTACCAGACGATAGCAAAATGAGTTTTGTATCTGAGTCATCCACCACATAATTATAACTAGACGTCAGACTTTTGCGGCTACTGAAGTACCTACTGAGTTTACTGGAACAACTTCCCCTTGATGTCAGACAGCCTGA
>NW_007522848.1:0-228 GCF_000475195.1 Diaphorina citri
AAATTGATTTGATAGACCATAATGGTTGGAATGCATCAGTCGTCTTCTATTCAATCTTGTCAGGTCAAAGAGTTCAACAACCACTGTGAATTTTTCAAATGGAAAAAAACTGAAGAACAATTGACCTACTCTTATCTCTCTCAAAAGCCCCTTGTGATACATCATATCAAAGGTCTTAAAGAATGTAGTACTGTTTGAGCTCAATCCAACAACCAATGGCCTACTCAA
>NW_007522849.1:0-228 GCF_000475195.1 Diaphorina citri
GGCAAAGAATACGGACTTGTCTCCCTAAGAAGAAAGAAAGGTATCCAGGCTACATAATTATAAAGTTAAGCTCAGGAATACTCCAGCTAGTTGATAATTGTAGCTAATGAAGAAGGAAAATAAAATACGAGATGAAGGAAAAATTGAATCTGAAAAATATCAGTCTATTTGAAAAATGTACGGGGGAAGTGGAAGAAGGCAAGGGTGTAAAATGAAAATAAAAATCCA
>NW_007522850.1:0-228 GCF_000475195.1 Diaphorina citri
CATGTACACACAAAAACAGGTCCATCAGCGTAACATACAAACATATGCCGCATTACACACGGACCAAAAACTTCAAGCATTGTACTATGTGCTTTCATTCATTCACCATGTATATTTTTCATAGGTTTGTGAGGTTTTTTGACCAAACTATGCTCGGGTTGGAACTTTTTGGTCACATTTGAATATATTGGTTTAGGACCGCTTGTACCGGATGTTAAATTAACATAT
>NW_007522851.1:0-228 GCF_000475195.1 Diaphorina citri
CAGGTGGATGACACACTCGACTTTGCTTAACGCCGGTGTTCTCTCGAAAATTGGTGTATTGGTACTTGGTACAAATGGACAGCTCATCCTAATCGGACTACCAAACTAATCAGACTACCAAAAACCAAATTGAACTGGATACAGTGATGGTTACTTTTTGGTCTTTTGTGGTCATAGCGTGTCTCGGTAATAACACCTATTTTAATTTATTTACCAATATCTACAGAG
>NW_007522852.1:0-228 GCF_000475195.1 Diaphorina citri
TTTCTTCCACAAATCCTACACTTTGGTCGATTTCTGCAGTTGAAGGCACGGTGTCCGGGTCTGAGGCAACAATAACATGCATGGGTTTCATTAACAAGCCTCCGTTTCTCTTCCAATGATTTTTTCTCTCTGCACTCTTGAGTCTTGTGGTTACTGCTTCACTATGAGGGGGACTAGCAGCTTCAACAACTTGATTCACTCTGAGCGCCTTCTCGACCAAAAGTCTGG
>NW_007522853.1:0-228 GCF_000475195.1 Diaphorina citri
GAAAGTTTCAAAGTCCATGGGGGAAAGAAATGAAGGGAAATGAAATTGGATATAAGGGAATATTGAATATTCATGTACGAGTTAACAACTTGTTCTGTTCGAACTATAGCTCCTCTCGATTATGCTGAAACTTTTGAAACGGCAAAGTTCCCCTGAATAATAGGTATTCTGGTGGGTCGACCAGACCGTTTTTCAATTTTAATGTTTGGGGACACTCTGGTATTTATG
>NW_007522854.1:0-228 GCF_000475195.1 Diaphorina citri
GAGGAGGAGGAGTGGAAGAAGAAAACGAATTGACAGGAGAAATAGGAAGAAGAGAAGGAAGAAAAGACGAAGAAGAAGAAGAAGAAGGAAGAAAGAAAGAAGATAAACAGAAAAAGGAGACGTAAGAGGAGGAGATGGAGGAAGAGCTGTAGAAGAAGAAGAAGAAGAAGAAGAAGAAGAAGAGGAAAAAGAAAAGGAGAAGAAAGAGAAGGGCAAGAAGAAATCAAG
>NW_007522855.1:0-228 GCF_000475195.1 Diaphorina citri
GCTAGCTAGCTTGGGACAGTTGATGTGACGTCATCGCGTCTTCCGAGTATGCCGTGACGTGAGAGTTCAAGATTTACCGGTATATTTTAAATCGATTTATCTCGGGATCTATAACTTGTAGAAGAAAAACGAAAATTCCCTAGTTCCTCATTTTTTCTGCTCTTTCACTTTAAAACCTCAGCTAGTTGGTAGTGTTAGCTTAGTTGGTAGTGCGTCTGCCTTGTAAGC
>NW_007522856.1:0-228 GCF_000475195.1 Diaphorina citri
TCAATGCAATTTGTAATCAAGATATTATGAACTGATAACTGCCTAAATAAAAAATTTAGGTATAAAAACAGATAAATAGATAAATAAACAGAGAGAGAGAGTGAAAGAGAAAATGTAAAGTACAAGAAAAGAGAATGACGAGAAAAAGAGTAGGAATTACAGAACGAAGATGGAAAGAGGGAGAAAGGGGGGATTGAAGAAAACTAGGTAAAGGGGAAGAGAGAGAGA
>NW_007522857.1:0-228 GCF_000475195.1 Diaphorina citri
GTCTTCCTTCTCTCTTCGATTTCGGGACGATAAGACCATAGCAGTTACAGTTCCCTCTGTCAAACCTCCTAAAAAAAAGAGGCTTACGTGTAGGGGCGGATGCCCCAAAGGATGGTTTAAGATTCTACGAATCTGGGCATCTATTCTTCTTAGGGCAGTGTTTCTTAATTAGTTTGGCCCGCGGAACCCTTTTCAAAAGGTGAACATCTTTGCGGAACCCTGAACTTT
>NW_007522858.1:0-228 GCF_000475195.1 Diaphorina citri
GCCGTCTTTTGTCCCTTGTCCCGCCATACTATGTCTGGTCTGTTGTGGTTGACGGTGCGGTCTGTTAAAATAGATCTACCGTAGTATACTGTATGCCTCTCTGATTCTAGCACTGGGGGTGGTTTGTATTTATAATATGCTATTTTTTCTTCTTTGAGATTCAGGTTGGAGCAAAGCTGTTGGTGTATTATTGCTACTACTTGATTATGCCGATGGAGATAGTCTGTT
>NW_007522859.1:0-228 GCF_000475195.1 Diaphorina citri
CTAAATGATGCCTTCGATGGTCTAAACAAGGAATATTACTTTGGATTGCAAGCTTTGGATTATGAGAATAGCTGAATTTCAGTTGATTACGAGGGATAGGATCAACATATTAATGTTCCGCTGAACGATTCAGTTTGTAGGAACATTATGAATTCCTATGTCATTATCTAAACCTCTTCAGATGAGATCATTACTGAAATCTTTCTCTCCTTCTCCTGGAGCAAATGA
>NW_007522860.1:0-228 GCF_000475195.1 Diaphorina citri
AATAATTTACTGTGTATTTGATTCAATTAAGTATGTTCAGAAATTCACAATAGTAGGTATAGGGGGGGAAATAATAATAATTAAAAATAATAATAATAATAATTGTCATAGCTGCGCATTTATATGTCATAGCTACTCATTTTCCTCACAAGGCTGAGTGGGCCCCGTAACAGCCAGTCACGGAATCAATCATTTGCATGATACAAATTTCTTGACCCCGTCGGGAAT
>NW_007522861.1:0-228 GCF_000475195.1 Diaphorina citri
TCAAGTGTAACCGCAGTTTTAGCGGTTCAGCTGCAAATGCTGCAAATTTAAGACACTTAAAACACATCTCTTGGCAAGCACACCCGTAATTTGAGCCACACGTTAAAATCAAAACTATATCGGTCATTAATATTACAATCAGTCCACTGAAAGAATGTTTTTGAGTTCTAGGGCACTTTATACAGAGTTCCCCAAACGACCTCATAAAAACGAATTCCATTACTTATC
>NW_007522862.1:0-228 GCF_000475195.1 Diaphorina citri
ATACACATCTCTAATATTGACCAACCAAAGTGATGTCTACATTTTAACCTTACGATTTTAACTACAAATTAAACAATTGTATCTACTTCATTCACTGCAGTGATTGATTTAGATATGGTTGGTTTGTTACAAATGCTAAAATTTACTATTGAATCTACGAATCCTCAATGTTTCACTCACTTTCTCACAGATGGGCAGAGAGTTGGAAAGCATTTCGGGCCACGCCAA
>NW_007522863.1:0-228 GCF_000475195.1 Diaphorina citri
ATTCTGAGGAATTCTAGGATCTAAATTATAAAACATCAGACCCAAACTTGGCTCAATTTGAACAGAAACTTGACCAAAAAAGAAAAAAGATAATCTTCAAGAAGACTATCTACAAAAATCGAGTTCACACATGATTAAACATTATTGGAACATAATGCTTTTTCAACACAATGAAAACACTTTCAACTGAAAATCAAAGTTGTTAATGCTTTGAGGCATTAATAATAA
>NW_007522864.1:0-228 GCF_000475195.1 Diaphorina citri
TTTACGGTCGCGCTGCGCGCTCCCGGGGCTTCGCGGGGTTGTGCATGGGGTCGCGCTTCGCGCTCCCGGGGCTTCGCGAGATGTCCATGAGGTCGCGCTTCGCGCTCCCTTGGCTTCACCCCTGAAAACTAATATCGTCCCTGAGTCTTATCTTGAAGAAATGAAAACTGAAAACTAAAAGCGAGAGCAAAATATTAAACGTAGGAAAAGTTTTGCTGGCCTCAAAGC
>NW_007522865.1:0-228 GCF_000475195.1 Diaphorina citri
AGAATAGAATAGAACTCAATCAGTCAATCACAGCTCACCACAGATATCTACTATTCGAGTAACAATAGTAACAATGGATTGGAATTTGAAAATAAGGTAACCACTCCAACTATGTGCCACTTTTGCCAATGGTCCACTTGGAACTTGGGCAAAATAAGGTAACCGCACCAACCATGTACTGGGAATAGTCACAAGAGAAACCATGGCAAGCATTCGTGAATGCCAAAG
>NW_007522866.1:0-228 GCF_000475195.1 Diaphorina citri
GTACTCAAATATGTCATTAAAATTAAATTTAAATAAGTCTAGTTACATGACATTTTCTATTACTGAGACAGGACAACCAACTAAATAACTCTTCGACTGAACTAACAAAGACTACACATACTAGGTACTTAGGAATCACTATAGACCAAAATATGAAATGGACCCAACATATCAACATACTGAATAACAAACTTCGCCACCTCATGTATGTTTTCAATCAATTGAGAA
>NW_007522867.1:0-228 GCF_000475195.1 Diaphorina citri
GGAAAAAACCAACAACAACAAGATTTATATGGAATAAAATATAGAAAATCCAGACTTTATTTATGACTTAGTACGTATACTTAAGAGAAAAAAAGAGCTTATTTCTGCTCATCCAAAAGACTTAATGAAGAAGTGGGTACATCTCTCATGACCCCAACAGCACATAATATACCCGGGATATTCTTTTTTGGTTCCAGACATTCTAGGAATATTCCGCACATGACGAAT
>NW_007522868.1:0-228 GCF_000475195.1 Diaphorina citri
TTTCCATCCCTCAACCCATCGCGAGTGAAGCAAGTGGCACCCGTCGAACTAATCATAGAAGGAATACCACAAGGCCTGGAACTTCTGAAAGAAGTGGTTTGGATGTTTCCAGTAGACGTCCCACCGCATCAGCAACATCGACGTTATCAGCAACATCGTCGCAGAGAAGTTCACAGCGTATGCATTGGACACGTGATATGAATATTCAATTGATAAATGCATACTATG
>NW_007522869.1:0-228 GCF_000475195.1 Diaphorina citri
CGGGCGGGAATCGAACCCGCGGCCTAGCGCTTACAAGGCAGACGCACTACCAACTAAGCTAACTAGGCTGGCAATCAGATTGCTTAATCCAAGAGTTTAACTTCAACGGAGTTTAAACTAACATTGTGGCCCCGGCCATAAGGTGAGGTGTACAGTTCCCTGATTTACCACTTGTTTTGTATCTCAGATGAACCGAGTATCTTGCTGTCTGCGCGGTGCTACACTCCG
>NW_007522870.1:0-228 GCF_000475195.1 Diaphorina citri
CGGTTTTCCAGTATACCAAGTCCTACAATGTTGAATACTTGCATAAAGGCGACTTGACAAATGACAACGATCCTGCCCATACTCGGACAAAACTACTTAATCCCGACTCTGAATCAATGCTAAAAGGAACTCGGGTAATCATAATGTTTCAACGCGGGCAGGCGTAGGTTCGAATCCCACTCGAATGACATAATAGTTTCAAATTTGAAATTATTGCATGCTCGTGTG
>NW_007522871.1:0-228 GCF_000475195.1 Diaphorina citri
ATCTCGTGTATCGATACTTACGTTTCGATATGAAATCGATTCTGAAAATCGATACTTTTGTTTCGATTCCCATCCCTAGAATCCGGGCCTAAGGCAGGTGAAAAAAAAGAAAAGAAAAAGATAATAATAAACGATTCAATTTGAATTCTCTTATTATTATCTTTTTCTTTTCTGTTTTTCACCTGCCTTAGGCCCGGTACGAGTGTTTTTTCGTGAAATTTTTTTTGA
>NW_007522872.1:0-228 GCF_000475195.1 Diaphorina citri
AGCAGACCTACCATCTCGCGGGAGTTCGATGAAAAAGCTGATACAATCCAGATGGTGGGAGGGACCTCAGTGGTTAAAAGAAGATATTGAACACTGGCCACGACAAGAAGAACAAGCAAACGACCTCGAAGTGAACGCTGAAAGAAAAAAGACAGTCGTTTCAGCAATGTTACAGACATCTAATGAGACAGAAGGAGAATGGTCACAATGGTATCGGTATTTCTCGCA
>NW_007522873.1:0-228 GCF_000475195.1 Diaphorina citri
GCACCAAAAATGGGAAATTCATATCGATTGGTGATTTGTGCTTCAAATAGGTCCCACTAATGGTTCATATTGAAATTCCGTCCCAAAAATTAAATTTCGAAACATCCATTTTCATATCCGGAGGCCATCAGGGCCGGAAGTCTATATTTAATTTTAGGGTCTGAATTTCAACATGAACCATTAGTGGGGCCTATTTGAAGCACAAATCACCAATCGACATGAATTTCC
>NW_007522874.1:0-228 GCF_000475195.1 Diaphorina citri
CAGGTCATGACTATCCAAGTCTAAGCCTTTCCGATATGAATTATCTACAGCCTTAGGTTGGTACTGAAGATGCTGCTGTCCATCACCAGTTTCGCAGAGATTTGTCCAAGCCATACCGAATCCCGTATTCTCTGCCTTGTCCAAATCTTTATTCTGCACGAACCGTACCGAAGATCTTCTTCTCCGCTCCGTCAGATACTGTCGAGACTGCTGCCTCCCAGACAGGAA
>NW_007522875.1:0-228 GCF_000475195.1 Diaphorina citri
CGTAGTTTGAAACATCGCAATGTGGTCGGGTTTCATAGTTTCTTTGAGGACTCCAAGTTCGTGTACATTATCCTTGAGCTGTGCAGAAAACGATCCATGATGGAACTTTACAAGTGAGTATTTTTACGAGTACAATCTATATCGGTAGTGTAGATATTAGTGCTTTATTTAGACTGTCGAATTAGGACATGTAGTCCCTTTATCTCAACAGTTTAATATTGCACCACT
>NW_007522876.1:0-228 GCF_000475195.1 Diaphorina citri
CCGATTGAAAATAGAAAATAGAAGGAAATAAAACTAAATTACCAAAATTCCCGATTGAATATAAAAAATAGAAGGAGTACTTAAACTACCAACACCAAAATAAGAAATAAAGCAAATAATCAAAACCAATAGAAGCAAAATACTCAAAACCATTAAAGCTAAAATAGATTTAGTTAGTCCAGTTTAATTGAATTGTGAAATTGAGAAATGGGGTATTGCTATTTATTT
>NW_007522877.1:0-228 GCF_000475195.1 Diaphorina citri
TCCTAACTGTTTATTTCTTTAGCGAGGGAAATTTAGGCTGGTATCCTAACTGTTTATTTCTTTAGCGAGGGAAATTTAAGCTGGTATCCTAACTGTTTATTTCTTTTGCGAGGGAAATTTAGGCTGGTATCCTAACTGTTTATTTCTTTTGCGAGGGAAATTTAGGCTGGTATCCTAACTGTTTATTTCTTTAGCGAGGGAAATTTAGGCTGGTATCCTAACTGTTTA
>NW_007522878.1:0-228 GCF_000475195.1 Diaphorina citri
ACATGTTGCATACAGTCCTAATCCACATGTTGCATTTGTTTCAACACATTCCATGTCCTATTGGGTATTAGGCCTCAGTAGATTCTGTAGGTGTTGAACTGTTCTTGTTTTGAATAAGCCTCTATCGCTCCATCTATGTATATGTTCTGATAGTCTGGTAGCTTCCCACATGAAATTCCTTTGGAATATATTCCATGTCCTTAATATCTCTCCACATGTCCTTAATAC
>NW_007522879.1:0-228 GCF_000475195.1 Diaphorina citri
ACATTTTAGGTTTTGGCTCCATAAACCAAATCTGCCTCCATGTCCCCAGATACTGCTTTGAATAAAATAGATAATCTCGATCCTCCATAGATCAGGACATACACAACCTATTCAGGAAATCAAAACATTTTAATTTGTTTATTGTTCCATATAAATAGATGAAAATAAATACTGAATGCTGTATTCCATGACTTTTTTGAACCTGAGAGAGCGGAAAGTTTAAAGGAA
>NW_007522880.1:0-228 GCF_000475195.1 Diaphorina citri
GTTCCGTTTCGAAAGTAAGGTGAATTTTCTCTGGAATTTTAATATTGGATTTAAAAAGGGGAGGAACCTAAAGAAAATTCCACATCCTGAATTAGAGTTCCGCATTTCTAGGTCGGATCCTTATTTATCTATCTAGATTTTTTCCCCTAAAGACTTGTCCCTGTCTTGTCTTGCGACTATTCCGCAGAATTCCTATTTACCTACATCAATAATTTTGACAACAAAAAC
>NW_007522881.1:0-228 GCF_000475195.1 Diaphorina citri
ATCCTATGAGGATAATTGAATGAAAAATATCGTTCAACATAACAGAACATATTGTAGGTGTACGTTCCTCAGGAAAAAACATTCCAAACACACCACAACTCACATTCCAAATTGATAGATAACTGTAATATCTCTATCGTAATTGTTCGAAAGTTACATTTCATTAGATACAACTACATTAACTGCAAAACTATTGGTAAGTGAGATACATTATAAACCTTATAGTAT
>NW_007522882.1:0-228 GCF_000475195.1 Diaphorina citri
GGATTTGATTTGGATGACGCTTTTGACACTGTTGATGATGATGTTACTGTCATCACGGCCCTTGTTGATCATCATTGCTACCTCTTGCTGACATAGACACGGTAAATATACATTTGTACAGTTTGTATGTTGATATAGAACGAAGCGTTTGACAGTTTGTTAACACTGGAGGGTTTCCTCAAGGAGAGGGTTTTTCGCCCTAGGAGGTATTTTCCTTCTGGGAGGTAT
>NW_007522883.1:0-228 GCF_000475195.1 Diaphorina citri
GCTCGTTTGAATCAACCAATAAGAAGAGGAGAAGAAATTCCTCGAGTTCTTCGGGGCTTCTGATTGGTTCTCCAAGAGTTCTAGAGACTGTTGAGATTTGAATTTTGGCCGTTACTAGGAGCGGATGGAATTTGCACGGGTTTCTTATGGCATATGTTTTACGAGCTTCCAGGACACCTGGATCCTTTTTGGTGCACTCATGTTGTTTGTGATTTAATCGTCTGAGGA
>NW_007522884.1:0-228 GCF_000475195.1 Diaphorina citri
CGCCCCGAGCGGGAATCGAACCCGCGGCCTAGCGCTTACAAGGCAGACGCACTACCAACTAAGCTAACTAGGCTGGCAGAAAGAAGTTTGAATAGAAAGGAAAAGACTTTGGTCATGTCAGCATCAGCAAAGTTTGTTACATCTTCACATCCCACTCGCACAAGCCCCAGGGGAAATCCAAAACACTCCACTGCTTTTTGTTTTTTATCCTTTCACACCCACGCTTTC
>NW_007522885.1:0-228 GCF_000475195.1 Diaphorina citri
AAGAGTGATGAATTAACAAACACCACATAACGCACGATAATTTGATAACAGACACCCATTAGCATTAGGAACTCAGACCCATCTCAACAGGTGGTTAAGATGGATTCAGAACCTACATTGATAGATGATGTATTGTACAGAGACAATTGCATAACAAAGTGGCTGGGAAGAGAAAAGAAAGTAAATGATGTGATGGAAGAGAAAGTTGAACTGATCAAGGTTATGCTA
>NW_007522886.1:0-228 GCF_000475195.1 Diaphorina citri
AAAAAAAAATATTGGATTATTGAAATCATGACGATGTTGGGAATCAATCGTGCAGAAATGAAACCCGCGGATTGTGAAGCTACTGGGTGAAACTGTGAAATGAAGATTGGGAAAGTTGGGCCCCCCCGTTAACCATTGGGGTGATATAACTAAAGGATTTACCCCTAGGTCCAATCGTAGATTCGTATGAGCTTAACCCATCTTTTGGGACTGTTTGCTCCTACACCT
>NW_007522887.1:0-228 GCF_000475195.1 Diaphorina citri
TTCATTGTCTTGTAAATAATATAGCAACTGTCTGCATGAGATATGATGCGGATGGGAATAAGAATATGGATAACATTACGCTGTACTGCATTGGGAATATCATCCTAGTCACAGAATAGTATGACTAGGGACACTGAATCTTGATAAAACTAAAACAAGGAGCCACACTGCCAAACATTCACAACTGAAACTGAAATAAGTACACATTATATACAGTCCTCGCAGCCG
>NW_007522888.1:0-228 GCF_000475195.1 Diaphorina citri
GCTCCCTTGTTTACGGTCGCGCTGCGCGCTCCCAGGGGCTTCGCGGGGTTGTGCAGGGGGTCGCGCTTCGCGCTCCCTCATTTACGGTCGCGCTGCGCGCTCCCGGGGCTGCGCGGGGTGTGCATGAGGTCGCGCTTCGCGCTCCCTTGACTTCGCCCCTGAAAACTAATATCGTCCCTGAGTCTTGTTTCGAAGAAATGAAAACTACAAGCGAGAGAAAATATTAAA
>NW_007522889.1:0-228 GCF_000475195.1 Diaphorina citri
ATAATAATAAATTACGCCAAAAAGCGTAAAATACCGCCAAGCGTTGCACCGACCTTAACCAAAAGTTTCGTGTCGCATTCTTGTCACATTTGACAACTGCATACCAAATTCCAAGTCTCTAGCTCTTTCCGTTCTCGAGATATTTTGTTTACAGACAGACACACAGACAGACACACACACACACGGACCAATGGCTGAAACTTTGGATTTAGGCTCTAGGGACCTCAA
>NW_007522890.1:0-228 GCF_000475195.1 Diaphorina citri
AGATATAAATCTTCATAGAAAGTGAGGTGTAGTAATCTCTTAGGAAGAGATAGACAGGTAGTAAAAGTTTAAAGTTTAAACCCAAAGGTGCCTACATACGAAGAGCCCAAAGGGCCGACATTGGAAGCGAATACTCGCGACTTAAAATCGCCTATACAGGGTGTCCCGCGAACGACTGTACAACGCTTGAGGGTTGATGCAGGACCTAAAGGGCTACCAGAAAAAGCT
>NW_007522891.1:0-228 GCF_000475195.1 Diaphorina citri
TGACGAAGATGAATGATAATGATGAGCTGTCAGTATTTGCTGATAACGATCAGTGGTGTGTCTGATATCATTGGATTACTTCAGGTTCCAGGAAACCTTTGTTAATTAGGTAGTAAGTGCCCATGCTTTGGAGTCAGCTACTGTGTACAAGTTCATATCTTCTGATGAAGTGTTTCGCTCATCAAAGCGTTTACTACTTCAGGTTAAAACTTTAAATGTACATAGATT
>NW_007522892.1:0-228 GCF_000475195.1 Diaphorina citri
TTTCTTTCCCTCTCTTCCCTCTTTCCTAGTCTCCTCCTTCTCCTCTCTCTTTTCCTCCTCCATTCTCTTCTTATTTTCTTTCTCTCTTTTACACCACTTTTCTCTTTTTTTACTTTCTATTACTATAGTATAGCGAGCTATACTACAGTAATTTTTTATTCCTTTCCCAACTCTATACAATTTATTCTCTTTTTCCTCTTTTTATATATCTCTTTTTATCTCTCTCTC
>NW_007522893.1:0-228 GCF_000475195.1 Diaphorina citri
AATAATAACAACAACGAGTTCGTGCTCACTATCAAGGAAGAGAACGCTGGGAACATCTCCAACCTTGTCCTGGACAACCAGAACATTAGTACAATCATCTATCCGATAGATAGCAACAGTAGTCAAAGTATTGACGAGATCCTGCAGAATATCAACACACACTATGAAACGAGTGTGGACGAGTTCAACAATAACAACACCGAGTATAACAAAGTCAACGGAGAGAGT
>NW_007522894.1:0-228 GCF_000475195.1 Diaphorina citri
GCGAGGGAAAAACGAAGAGGAAGAGAGTGAGGAGACGGAAGAAGCGAGAAGAGGAAAAGAGGAGGAGAAGGTGAAGGAGAGGAGAAAAAGGTGAGTTATAAAGAGAAGGAAGGGGAAACGGAGGGGAGAGGGAGAAAATAGAAATATGGAAATACGAGAGAGTACCAATATGCCCGATGGTGACGGGTCATACCGCGCTCAGACAGCACAACGCTCGAACCAAATTCA
>NW_007522895.1:0-228 GCF_000475195.1 Diaphorina citri
CCTTGCATATGTATATCATATTTATGCGGCGTTTTAATTGACGCTTTGGGCACACTGTCAAAGTCTGTTAGAGAAAATGGGAATTGTGAAAACAGTTTTGATTGATATTGTTCTCGGAGGGTTCATGGGCACAAAGTGGGCATTGGGCAAAATATGTAGAGGTGCATTTATTCGAGTTAGTGGAAAACGAATTGAACATGTAACTAGTTACTAGGCGATTTATTTGTT
>NW_007522896.1:0-228 GCF_000475195.1 Diaphorina citri
GTGCAGTCCGACATTTGGTCTCTGGGCCTATCTCTATAAATAATGTCCTCTCTGTATTTCAGCCAGAACGACTGCAGGAGACACACTACTCGGTGCAGTCCGACATTTGGTCTCTGGGCCTATCTCTATAAATAATGTCCTCTCTGTATTTCAGCCAGAACGACTGCTAAACATTTAAATGTCTTAAATCATGTGTGTTTTAAGGTGAAACATTTAAATATTTTAAAT
>NW_007522897.1:0-228 GCF_000475195.1 Diaphorina citri
ACTCAGGCTGCCTCTTCAGAGACATCCAGTTCATGAGTGAAATTCAAAATGCCTCTTCAGAGACATCCAGTTCTTGAGTGAAACTCAGGCTGCCTCTTCAGAGACATCCAGTTCTTGAGTGAAATTCAGGCTGCCTCTTCAGAGACATCCAGTTCTTGAGTGAAACTCAGGCTGCCTCTTCAGAGACATCTAGTTCTTGAGTGAAACTCAGGCTGCCTCTTCAGAGAC
>NW_007522898.1:0-228 GCF_000475195.1 Diaphorina citri
CCCCTATCTAATTTACCTTGCTAGTTTCATTGGGCCGGTCCTGTTTAACAGAGGAGACAGGTAAGGACTGGGGCTGATTTGTCTTGTTAGGTCTCCCGGCATAATCACCGCTATGTACTAGCCCTGCCTGTATATCATACCTATGTTAAACCCCTATCTAATTTACCTTGCTAGTTTCATTGGGCCGGTCCTGTTTAACAGAGGAGACAGGTAAGGACTGGGGCTGAT
>NW_007522899.1:0-228 GCF_000475195.1 Diaphorina citri
ACGGAATTAAACCGTAAAACCTCATTCTACTATTGGAAGTTTAATTTTAATTAACCAAAACGTCGCGTAGTTTAAGTAGTAGTTATGGGTTGTATCGACATGGACATAGACCCACATTAACCCATTATCTATATTCTATAATATATATCCATGTGTCCTACCATTATCTATAATATATATCTATGTGTTCTACCATTATCTATAATATATATCTATGTGTCCTACCAT
>NW_007522900.1:0-228 GCF_000475195.1 Diaphorina citri
TTATGGTTTAGTACAGGCTAGAACGCTAAGAGAGGAAACGAGCTTCAGAAGTGAGGAAATTTCGAAAGGAAGCTTCAGGCGTGAGGAAATTTTGAAAGGAAGCTTCAGAAGTGAGGAAATTTCGAAAGGAAGCTTCAGAAGTGAGGAAACTTCAAAAGGAAGCTTCAGAAGTGAGGAAATTTCGAAAGGAAGCTTCAGAAGTGAGGAAATTTCGAAAGGAAGCTTCAG
>NW_007522901.1:0-228 GCF_000475195.1 Diaphorina citri
CCTATCACAGAAAGGTATCATTTAAACTTACATTTAGAATCAGAGACTTCCCTCACAAAATTTATTTCAACTTTAATAGAAGACAATAAATACAGAGGAGCTGTATTTATTGTCTTTTATTAACAATTAAAAAAAAAATCTTTTATTGATAATTAAAAAAAAGTTAGTCAACTTAAGTATGTATTATTTGTAAAAAAAAAGGAAACTTTTGCACAGAATATAGTAAGT
>NW_007522902.1:0-228 GCF_000475195.1 Diaphorina citri
GCTCAGTCAGAGCCTCCTGTTTGGTTCAAAGAATATATGGCCCAGGTATTATTTATTATTTTTAATTTATTTATATTGTCTACTATAAATATATACAAGTGGAGGTTCATTTGTTAATTGATTCATAAAAGAAAAATTGAGTCTTTCACACTTTCACTAATCATGTAAGGTGTGGTTTACAATCAAATTTCTTGGTGGATACCTATAATGACCCCAAATCTTAGGTCT
>NW_007522903.1:0-228 GCF_000475195.1 Diaphorina citri
TATTAAGATTGAGTACCTACTTATGCATACTTATATCTGTAGTGTGCCCTTCTCTCGGTTCATAATAGTAACAGTGCCGTATCTCATGTTTGTTTCAGGTTTTTATTGTTGGTAGGACTCTGGTCTTGGTATTGTTGGTAGGACCCTGGGCATGATATTGTTGGTAGGACTTTGGACTTGGTATTGTTGGTAGGACTTTGGACTTGGTATTGTTGGTAGGACTCTGGT
>NW_007522904.1:0-228 GCF_000475195.1 Diaphorina citri
TCTTACGTGGAGATAGTTGAAGATGTTCCTCGTCAGATAGCGCTCACTGTTGATGACCTTCAGCTTGGTTCGGAGAATGTTGGTGACGGCTGTGAACTGAAATAATCTCTGACAGAAAAACAAGTCATTTCGTAGACAAATACTTGTGTAGCTGTGTTGATAAGATACCAGATAACCGTAGATTAATAAATAAGAACAAAATTATGTATAATCGAATAAAGAGTATAA
>NW_007522905.1:0-228 GCF_000475195.1 Diaphorina citri
AAGATCTCAGATAAAAATACAGAGGACGTTGACACTTTTACCTTAAGATACTTTATGCTTAGGAATCTTAGGATACTTAGGCATTACCTTAGTTATTTTATGCTTAGGATTCGTAAATTAGTAGAAGCTTAATTTTTTAGGGTTATCTAGGCCCTACACCCAAGCCTCAGATTGGGATTTTTGTGTATGGACTATGGAGTCAAGCTGTTATGCTTAGGATACTTTGGC
>NW_007522906.1:0-228 GCF_000475195.1 Diaphorina citri
AGGTCTCGCCGAGGAGAAGTGCCTTTTCTTGGTTTCATCTTCTTAGCACTAAAGGGAGACCCGCTAGAGAGGAAAAAGGACTTTTAGGGGAAAATTTCAAACTTTTCGATCGAGTTGATTAATAAAGAAGTTTTGTGCATCTTGGAAACCAATGTCTTAGTGGCCGAGCGGTTGGGTGTGTCTATTTTTACTCCTCTACTGTGATGATAAGTGTGATGGGTGGGGGTT
>NW_007522907.1:0-228 GCF_000475195.1 Diaphorina citri
GCCATCACACTCTACCTCTTCAATCCCATCAACCATTACATCATCACACTCTACCTCTTCAACCCCATCAACCATTCCTTCATCACACTCTACCTCTTCAATCCCATCAACCATTCCTTCATCACACTCAACCTCTTCAATCCCATCAAGCATTCCGCCATCACACTCTACCTCTTCAATACCATCAACCATTCCATCATCACACTCTACCTCTCCAATCCCATCAAA
>NW_007522908.1:0-228 GCF_000475195.1 Diaphorina citri
GGGTTCCTATTTAAGATTTTAAGTTGACCCCCCTGGGGCCGACCCTGGCTCCGGCCAAAATTTGGCGACTACTGGAAAAAGTTGCATTTTAAAAGATAAAACGCTACCCCGAATTTTAGCTTCTTGTCTTAAGCCATTAAAAAAATATTCAGGGATTCCAAGACTTTTCGAACGCTCTGTATGTACATACTTTAATTGTAGGTAATCGAATAATTGAAAACTCACTTC
>NW_007522909.1:0-228 GCF_000475195.1 Diaphorina citri
GTACAAGAATTTCAGAACTTGTACGCCGATGAATATCGGACCACGGTAGAAACTCGAGGGGAAAACGCAAACACAGGACATGTCAACAGAATGGATCTTGGATACCTATGTACCAGCAAGAACCTAAGAGAATATACATATGTACTATGTAGAACCTATAGGAATACCTACATATAATGTAGATAATTTAGAGATACAGAAACTTATAAGAATAGAAAAGTACTAGAA
>NW_007522910.1:0-228 GCF_000475195.1 Diaphorina citri
ATAAATTGGGGGAAAAAAAGATGTGACCTCCCCTTAAGGACGCAGAGCGCCTGTAACTTGGACGAAAAGATATACGGACATATTAAATTTGTTTATTTTTTTCAACTAATAAAAGTCCCACCTCCCCCAGTTTTGCAACCCCTGATGTATACTTCACTTCATTACGTCATTCTGTTCACGTAATGGTAATTACAAAATTAATTGCACAGTGATTCGCTCTTACATCAT
>NW_007522911.1:0-228 GCF_000475195.1 Diaphorina citri
TGATAGGAGACAGGAAGGATAAGGATGGCGGGATAGGGCTACTAGACTCGAAGCTAAGAGGGTAGCTTACGAGAGCTGCGGGTGTGATAGGAGACAGGAAGGATAAGGAATTAAGGATGGCGGGATAGGGCTACTTAGACTCGAAGCTAAGAGGGTAGCTTACTAGAGCTGCGGGTATGATAGGAGACAGGAAGGATAAGGATGGCGGGATAGGGCTACTAGACTCGA
>NW_007522912.1:0-228 GCF_000475195.1 Diaphorina citri
CCATCCCGTGGTATGTCCCTCATCAGAAGGGCGATAAGACACATTTAGGTGCTGAGTGAACACAAGAACACCACAAATTAAGAGATTCATGTGGTCTGTCCCTCATTTGGATAGGCGATAGGACATTCATTTAGATTTTGGATCAACACGAGAACACCAGAAATTAACCCCCAAATTTGCAAACGAAACAGGAGTGCAAATTTTTTGTTGGCCATGGAATCGAACATG
>NW_007522913.1:0-228 GCF_000475195.1 Diaphorina citri
GCAGTAAGAGAGACTGTAACGTTTGCCAAATTAGATAAGCAAGTAAAGCAAGCCCACGAATATACGGACAGTGAAATAGTGGATATGGATGCTAGCAACAGCATATATGGATGCTAGATGAATGACGTTAAGAAACAATTGCTTCATAGCTTCATACAGAAATAACGCTTCTGAAAAACACACAACCAAAGAAACAGACAAAACAAATGTTTCGTTCGCATATAAAGC
>NW_007522914.1:0-228 GCF_000475195.1 Diaphorina citri
GTTCAAGCCAAAACATCGTAACTCCGATCCCCGTGTTCAAAACCCCATAACGTGTGTCATGCGCAGAAACCAAAACTCTTCGAACATTGGACCCGAAACAGGATGCGAAATCTCACTATTATCTAAGCAACAATGGGGACCTAGGAAATACAAATGTCTTAAACGGCCCCAATAACCCACTCAAAATGAATGCGGAGAGCAGATATTTGTTTAGTTATGCTAGCATTT
>NW_007522915.1:0-228 GCF_000475195.1 Diaphorina citri
AGTTATGAGTATGATTGTCCAAAGGTCAGTTTTTACTTTCCTTATCCTATAGGAAGGAAAGTGATGTATATTTATTTGGACTCTTTATTACGAAAAACGAATGTTTCCACGTTATTCAGCACCTAAAACTACACCGATCTGATATGTCACGCCCTTTGTTGCTGGTGAAAAATCAAATCATCAAATCAATCAAAAAATCAAATCAAACGAAGTTTTTCTTAGAAGTCA
>NW_007522916.1:0-228 GCF_000475195.1 Diaphorina citri
AACAGGATAAACGAAGTACATATTCTCCTGTTTTTTCCGTTCTAGTGTTCCCAACAAGTACCTGTTATCTGCGCTGGTAAAGTGTTCGTGTAATTGCAATTTGTTAGAATATAAAATGCATTTGAACACTTGAGAAGTGGTTAAAGTACTTACCTGGAAAGAAGGAGGTTGCTGATTTAAATCCCAGGTGAGGCATGTTAGAAATTAACACACTACGCAACTTGAGGC
>NW_007522917.1:0-228 GCF_000475195.1 Diaphorina citri
TATAGGGTCATAAAATGGGGGTCGTATCGTAGACGGGAGAGGTCGTAATGTCAATGATTTCGTTATCAATGAAGTAAAGGGGACCCGGTTAGAGAGAAACGCGAGATGAAGGAAATGCGCGGGAAATGGTGAGATTGGTGAGTAGGAAACGTGATTTTTACTTTCCTTATCCTATAGGAAGGAAAGTAATGTAATCGGGTCAAAATTTCGATGGTCAGTTTTTAGTGC
>NW_007522918.1:0-228 GCF_000475195.1 Diaphorina citri
TGTTCCTCCCACCCCTATCCTCCTTTTCCTCTTTCTCCTCCTCATTTTTCATCTCCTCCTCCTTTTCCTTACCCTCCCCCTACTTTCTCTCTTTCCTCTCCTTCTCCTTGTTTACATACTCCTAATTCTCCTTCTTCCTCATTCTCTTACGCAGTGGCGTAGCGTGGTCTAAATTCAAGTGTAGGGCCTTGTAGGGCTCATGCACAGGTCTACCAAGTTCCATCACAG
>NW_007522919.1:0-228 GCF_000475195.1 Diaphorina citri
CTAAAAGAGTGTAGCTTTGATATGATGCTTAAATTGTTCACGGTTTATGACAACCGGGTCAACATTAAGACCTCCGAAAACAAAGCTTTGCTATCCGAAAATTATCTCACTTACAGACTAGTAGATGTTACATCAGTAAGGACTTTAATCTTCGGTAATTTTTGCCCGCATATTCTGGGGATTTTCCCAAAGTACATATTTATAAATAAGTGTTCAAGGCATTCTAAG
>NW_007522920.1:0-228 GCF_000475195.1 Diaphorina citri
CTTACAAATCATTTTCGGTTTCGGCATCTTCCTGGATAATGATAATGAGATAAAAATGGTTCCTCTCGTATGAATTTTGCAGATGTCCTCAAAAGGAGTACTGCCACTTTTGACCCAGCAGTACTAAAACGGAAAGCTCGCATAATTCTCCTGTTTGACTTCTTGATCCTGACCTCTACAATGTCCTGACTATGACTTACCATGTCCTGAGTGAATACCAGTCGTGTA
>NW_007522921.1:0-228 GCF_000475195.1 Diaphorina citri
CCTGTAGCACCTCTAAAGAGTCCGCACACTCAGGTTTATTCCAGAGAAAATCTGTGAGTTCATCTACTATCCCATTAATCCCATTAAGAGGATACCAAGAGGTGTCATCAAGGCCAGAGAGCTAGCTCAGGGAGTCAGGGCCCCTAAATTATAGGAGGGGTCAGATGAGGGATATTCAGGTACATAATTATGTCGTTGTACCCTACTTCCTGAGACGGACTTGACCAT
>NW_007522922.1:0-228 GCF_000475195.1 Diaphorina citri
CTCCCACAGTCCAAGAGAAGTGGGTGAGGGTGGACGATTGGTGTATCTCGCCTAATAGTTCGATTCCCGCCCGGGGCGAATTTCATCCTAAACGGATAATGTTCGTTCTCGGAACGGCTGGCTTTCCCCTATCCTGTTTTCCTTTCCTCTTCGATTTCGGGACGAGTAGGGGATTTTAAATTTCAGGTTAAGGGACTCAACACACGTATCCGTTAACATCAACCATCC
>NW_007522923.1:0-228 GCF_000475195.1 Diaphorina citri
AAGGAATGCTCCTCCTTAGAAACAAAGCTATGTTATCTTTTCAAAACAATGCAATTCCTTGATCTATAAGGGGTTTTAAGTTAAGGAGTGCCCTTTTAAGTATCATTTAAGGAGTTTTTTTTTTCAGTGCAGCAGTCTAAACAAGGTCTTGTGTATTTTATGGGTTTAACATTTTACAAGAAATAATATTATTACAATAGACCTTGCTTAGTTATAAAAAAAAATAAT
>NW_007522924.1:0-228 GCF_000475195.1 Diaphorina citri
TTTCAGAGATAATGAGATTGTGTCGGGGTTTGTTTACATTTTTCCCTTTTGAACTATGTGAAACATTGCAAAAAAAAAACCCTAGATAATAGGGTACTCGTTTTCAGAACGGCTGGCTTTTTCCTATCCTGTCCTTTGATGTCGTCCCAAAAAAGAAAATCCCTAGATAATAGGGTACTCGTTTTCAGAACGGCTGGCTTTTTCCTATCCTGTCCTTTGATGTCGTCC
>NW_007522925.1:0-228 GCF_000475195.1 Diaphorina citri
CGAAATCCGCGAACATAATCGCGAAACCCGCGAACATAATCGCCAAATCCGCGAACATAATCGCCAAATCCGCGACCAAAATCGCCAAATCCGCGAACATAATCGCGAAATCCGCGAACATAATCGCCAAATCCGCGAACAAAATCACCGAATCCGCGAACATAATCGCCAAATCCGCGAACAAAATCGCGAAATCCGCGAACATAATCGCGAAATCCGCAAACATAA
>NW_007522926.1:0-228 GCF_000475195.1 Diaphorina citri
AAGAGGGACGTCGACGAATGCCGAAGAAAAATGCCTGGCAAAGAGATTAGCAGAAGAGAGAGGACATGACGATTCAATGCCATCATGTTTCAAGACTTTAGGAAGACAGGTATTACCTTGCAGATTTCTATTGTATTTCCAAAAGTAACGGGGATTTTCCTTGATACTATTTGTAACGGAGTTGATGTAAGAAGAATAACAACGAGTAGCTGTAGTTTTGCATTGGGA
>NW_007522927.1:0-228 GCF_000475195.1 Diaphorina citri
ACCAATCAAATGCCTTGAGACTATGCTTAGCACGAACTTAAGAGCCAGCATTTTGTTCATAAATATGGGTGTAAGAGTCGTCCATAAGAATCGTCGAGGTAAAACTAAGAACTCACTTTGTCAACCTAGTTGGCTTGGACGGTAGCACGTCTGCCTTGTAAGCGCTAGGCCGCGGGTTCGATTCCCGCCCGGGGCGGAGTTTATCCTGAACAGATAAGGTTCGTTCTC
>NW_007522928.1:0-228 GCF_000475195.1 Diaphorina citri
GATCTGATAATGTTCAGAGTAATAGGAGAGCACAGAGTAAGTGATGGAATTCTTTGGGGTCATTAAAAGGATCATCTTCGTCTGATACATTTTAGGTAAAAAAAAGTGTTTTCTAAATACAATTTTTATACTTACCCAGCAGTTGTATGAACACATCACAGGTTGTTGTTAGGTACTGGGTTAGGCTATGCTAGGATATGAAGAGAGAGAGAGAGAGAGAGAGAGAGA
>NW_007522929.1:0-228 GCF_000475195.1 Diaphorina citri
GGTAACATGGGAGGTGATCCAGGTCAGATGGAGGTGAGTGTTACAACTTCAATTAAAATAGGGTAGATAGATTTTTTTTTCTTAGACGTTTGATAGAGAGAACTGTAACTGCTAAGGTCTTATCATCCCGAAATCGAAGAGAGAAGGAAGACAGGATAAGATAAATTTCGCCCCGGGCGGGGATCGAACTTTGCGACCTAGCGCTTACAAGGCAGGTACGCTACCAAC
>NW_007522930.1:0-228 GCF_000475195.1 Diaphorina citri
AAATGATGGGGGCTATGTTTGATGGAAGGAGTAGGACGAGGAGGGGAGGAAAAGGAAGAGAAGGAGGAGGCAAAATATGAAGAAAAGGAGAGGAGGAAGAAAAATAGAAGAGAAAAAAAAGAGGAGGCGGAGGACGAAAAGAAGAAGAACAGGAGGAGAAGGATTCTGAAAGTTCCTCGCCAAATATTTTATCTCTCTTTAGCGACTTTTCAACTTGATCCCTTTTTC
>NW_007522931.1:0-228 GCF_000475195.1 Diaphorina citri
CTATTTACTGGAGGTATATTATGTATACATCCTAATCTAATGTACATAGGCAGATATGTACATGAAAATCTATTTACTAGTATATACGTACCTCTTATATGACGTAGGTATATGGCCCCGTGTTGTCTGCAAGCTAATCTAATGTACCTATACATAGGCAATAGGCAGGTATGTACATGGAAATCTTTACATACAAATCTAATGTAAATTCAATGTACATAGAAATCC
>NW_007522932.1:0-228 GCF_000475195.1 Diaphorina citri
GGGAGGAGAATGATTGATGTACACAGGTCTCTCCCTTCTCCTACTACCTTTTGCCTTTTCCTCCTCCACCACTTTCTGTCCTCCTCCTGTTTTCTTCCGCCCTGCCTTTTCCTCCTAGACCTTCCCACTACCTAACCTTTTCTTCCCTCTCTCCATCTCTTCCCTCTAGAGATCCAAACAAAATATGTTCGTATAATTCACCCCTTCTCTCCTCTTCCTACTCTGCTA
>NW_007522933.1:0-228 GCF_000475195.1 Diaphorina citri
TATAAAAAGCCCCCTGCCACTTGAAAACTCTTAAGTGGGACGAAACACTTTATGATAACTTCTCTCTCTCCTTTTTTTACTCGGAATTTTCAAGTGACCAAAACAGAGGCCACTTCTTTTAAGTTAGCTCATCATTATGACTTTTTTAACTCGAAATTTCAAGTGGCTGAAGTAGAAACAGCCTTTCCTTCTTTTGATTACATCCTTTATTTTATCCTCCGAATTTTT
>NW_007522934.1:0-228 GCF_000475195.1 Diaphorina citri
TATCATCTGATTCTATAGCCACTCCATCCCGATACCATTGTACTGTAGGAGTAGGTACACCAGTGACACGGGCAAGGAACTTAGCATCACGCTTTGGTAGCTGAAATAAGAACAAGAATGCAAGGTTAGCCTGGTCACCTGGTGGTAACTTATCATCTGATTCTATAGCCACTCCATCCCGATACCATTGTACTGTAGGAGTAGGTACACCAGTGACACGGGCAAGGA
>NW_007522935.1:0-228 GCF_000475195.1 Diaphorina citri
TGCAGACCTTTTTTTTTGCTATATTTTCTGAATGACCGGAGAAAATACGATGTTTGTATTAGAAAAGCTCTCTCTCTCCCTTTCTCTCGCTCTCTCTCTTTCTTTCTCTCTCTCTCCCTCTCTCTCTTTCTCTCTGGAAAATGGGCATGATTGTGTAAGAAATTGATACATGAACGGGCATTGTTGGAGAAAATGGAAGGAAAGATATATTGAAAGTAAGAATAGACC
>NW_007522936.1:0-228 GCF_000475195.1 Diaphorina citri
CATTCTTTGGTGACGATGATTTTGGAGCGTTCTGTGGTGGTGATGATTTTGTACCATTCTTTGGTGACGATGATTTTGGAGTGTTCTGTGGTGGTGATAGTTTTGTACCATTCTTTGGTGGCGCTGATTTCGTCTCATTCTTTGGTGACAATGATTTTGGAGCGTTCTGTGGTGTTGATGGTTTTGTACCATTCTTTGGTGACGATGATTTTGTATCATTCTTTGGTG
>NW_007522937.1:0-228 GCF_000475195.1 Diaphorina citri
GCTTATTATGATAGCCATGATGTTAAAAGAGCTAGAACAGACGTTTCCTTTGTCAGCGGTGATAGAATGTTGAATGAACCAGTTCCCAAGGAATCATCCCAATACCTAAGTTATCGGGAAGTATAGCTATTGAATATTCCGAGAAGTACGTAACTAAAGAAATAAAGCAAAGCAAGCAAAGGATAGCATTAGGAAAGAGAGTAGGGAAGGTCCAAATCTTTGCACCCT
>NW_007522938.1:0-228 GCF_000475195.1 Diaphorina citri
GTGAAGGTAAAGTACTCCACAAATACACTCTATTTACACTACAAATACACTCTATTTACACTGCCAGAGTAGGAGTAGCCACGGTGGTGGGTAATACCGAGGTCATATCTGCCCTCCTCCAGAATGGAACCGACTACAATGCTGCCGATTGTGAAGGTAAAGTACTCCACAAATACACTCTATTTACACTACAAATACACTCTATTTACACTGCCAGAGTAGGAGTAG
>NW_007522939.1:0-228 GCF_000475195.1 Diaphorina citri
TCCTTATCCTTTCTCCTCTCCTGTTCCCTCGTCTTCCCCCTACTATCTCTATTTCTTCTCTTCCTCCTCCTCCTCCTCCTCTTCTTCTTCCTTTACTTTCTTCTTCTCCTATTATTCCTGCTCCTTGTCCTCCTCCTTCTCTTCTTTCCCCTCCTCACTCTCATTTTCCTCTTCCTTCTTCTTCTTTCTCCTTCTTCTCCTATCCCTTCACCTCCTCCTCCTCCTCCT
>NW_007522940.1:0-228 GCF_000475195.1 Diaphorina citri
GAAGAATCTTGCTACCACTCTACATTCCTCCATGACGTCACAAATATCCATCATGTGATCTGGTGGAGAGTTAATGAACCAGACACTGGCTAAATACATTGGGATCTTCATCTAATTCCAATAGGATTAGATCTCGGGATTAAATCGATAAGTGGTAAACAAGTCATCTCCACCAAAACATTGATTTTTTAATGGGATTACGTTCTTATCGTTTCGTGCAACTCTCAT
>NW_007522941.1:0-228 GCF_000475195.1 Diaphorina citri
CGATTTCCCTACATGTCACACATGGTACTGAGGTAAAATTTATAGAGACTATAGACTCTCTATCATTTTCATATGTTTATTTTTCAGGCGACTTCGCGCTATTAAAATTCACAGGACCAAGAACGCTTCCAATGAGAGATGAGCCTCAAAGGTTTTCTTTTTGATTTCTCGAGAAGTGCAAAATCTCTCCAAGCACATACGTGACATATGGACATTTACCTATATCCT
>NW_007522942.1:0-228 GCF_000475195.1 Diaphorina citri
CGTTACCACCTGTGTGCAGGAATATGCATACAATGGTGTGCAGGTCACTTAATCATTAGGCTTGATTTGACCTAGACAGAAGCTAGACTCTAGCAATAAGGAAAGATATGCTTACAAGTGCTAACTAAGGCATGAAAGATAATGGAATATGAGGAGGAGGAGGAGGAGGTAATGTAGGTACCCATATGTACGCAAAGTTGTCCAACAATGTCATGAATCAATACAGAA
>NW_007522943.1:0-228 GCF_000475195.1 Diaphorina citri
TACATAATAATGTATTTACTTATAGTTTATATCTTCTAGATATGATATAGGTACCTCTCAAATAAAACTTTGTTTACCGACCAAAAAGTCCGAAATTTGATGTGCTTCAGTTAGGTACAAATTTTCAAGGATAATAAAAAGCTCCTTTCGAACATTGATAGAAACAAGCTTTTATTATTGCCTCGGCGGTAAATTTTAATTCCAAATCAATAGTATCCATATGATGTC
>NW_007522944.1:0-228 GCF_000475195.1 Diaphorina citri
TGGAATTGAAGAAGGCATCACCATCAACATCTGTTGATGAAGATGGCTGTGAGGCCACTTCATATGGCTCTAATGTTCCAACTTTGGAGAGAATTGGTTTTTTCCAATAGCAAGATACCTCGGTCTTGCTTGGTTCCTCGCTACATTGCAGTGCAGCCAAAATAAAAATGCTATGATGTGTTTGCAGCCACTTGCTGCTCCTTTACATACACAACACTTCAATCACAT
>NW_007522945.1:0-228 GCF_000475195.1 Diaphorina citri
TGCTTTATTGAATTGAATTGAAAAAATTACCTACGTCAGTAAAATAGAATTGAAAAAGAAAGAAAAAATAGGTTCATTGGGAAGATCCGAACTCAGGTTCGTTAGGTATACAGTCTCACGGTTGGACCACTTGACCACATCATCGATAAATTCAGGGTGGAGAAATAGTAATATTTAAATACCAAAAATTTGTGTAGCCTTATGTGCTACAGACCCACAGAGGTAATG
>NW_007522946.1:0-228 GCF_000475195.1 Diaphorina citri
TATAGGTCACTCTTATGGGAACCCCCATTTTTTATTTAATTTTTGGAATCAGCATAAAATTTTAATTGAAAAAATGTACCTATTCACTCGAAAAAATTTGCTCTACAAAAATTTGCACAAATCGCGATTTTGTGTGCGTCAGTGACCCTATAGATATGATAAACAACGCAGTTGGTCCTGAGTTAGAGCGAAGAATGCGTTACTGTGTACAAACAATAGGATCTCATT
>NW_007522947.1:0-228 GCF_000475195.1 Diaphorina citri
AATTAGGACCAGAGATATAAGTGTTTTTGTCTGGAAAAACCCTTAGGTGGGCGAATAAATGGTACACTTACCCTATGTGACAAATTAACAAATAATAAAAAGGTTCAATACATCTTCACGAAGCATTAGTCAGTAGGAAAAAGTAGAGCATTCAAATGTCTAACAAAAGATTCATGAGTATTAGAGAAATCTAAATAAGAAAATTGATTGGCTGTAGCCATAAATCTA
>NW_007522948.1:0-228 GCF_000475195.1 Diaphorina citri
ACATTACAAAGTGAGACATTTTGTTTGAAATATTGTATGGGTTGTAGGTATATCACAATATCACTATGGGTTATGGGTGCAATAATTATTATTGTTGGAGGTACTCGCGTACATACATATAAAATAAATAAATATTATTAAAACAATCAATTCAGTTGATACTGTTAGCTTATCAGTATTTTACTTAGGGTAAATAATTATATTGTCTCTGTAGCCAAGTGGTTACGG
>NW_007522949.1:0-228 GCF_000475195.1 Diaphorina citri
TTATTTGTACTTGTATCTGATTGGTTGAGTTCCGAGAATCGACCAATTAGATTGGAGATCACGCGTAAATTGTAAAATGCAAAATAGTATCATAGAATTAACCACCCAAAGTTATTCGATTTCGTTTCGGGATGCGATTCACGTTATTTTCCCATGGTTAGCATTATCCACTCTGCTATCTCACATACATACAAAAGTATTACGGTGTTTTATGATAAAAAGAAATGA
>NW_007522950.1:0-228 GCF_000475195.1 Diaphorina citri
TAGGAAGCCTCAAATGAAATTTTAAGCATTTCTATTGAGATCAGCGTGTTTCGAACTTCCTTTATCAGCGAAGAAAAATAAAAGTGGTTGAGCCCCATTTTAAGTAGCCTATGTCACCCCGAGACCCCCGAGTACTCTTCTCAACAACCAAAAAAAAATTTCATCGAAATCGGTTGAGCCGTTTTCTCGTGAAAAGAGGACAAAGACGGGTCTATTAGGCCATTTTCT
>NW_007522951.1:0-228 GCF_000475195.1 Diaphorina citri
CAGACCCAAAAATGAAATTTAGACTTTCGGCCCTGATGGCCTCTGGAGCTGGAGCTCAAAATGGATATTTCAAAATTTATTTTTAGGACTGAATTTCAAAATGAATAATTAGTGGGACCTATTTGAAGCATAAATCATAAATCACCAATTAATATGAATTTTCCATTTTTGTTGCTTCCCCTATGTGTGAGAGAACATGGAAAAATGAAAATTTGAGTAGGCCATTGC
>NW_007522952.1:0-228 GCF_000475195.1 Diaphorina citri
CTTCTTCTTCTCCTCCTTCTTCTTCTCCTCCTCCTTCTTCTTCGTCTTCTCCTTCTCCTCCTTCTTCTTCTTCTTCTTCTCCTTCTTCGTCTTCTCCTCCTTCTTCTTCTTCTTCTCCTCCTTCTTCGTCTTC
The DNA here is from genome assembly GCF_000475195.1 of Diaphorina citri. Lineage (NCBI taxonomy): Eukaryota > Metazoa > Arthropoda > Insecta > Hemiptera > Psyllidae > Diaphorina > Diaphorina citri. Next base: position 134 of record NW_007522952.1, read on the forward strand.
TCCTTCTCCTCCTTCTTCTTCTTCTTCTCCTCCTTCTTCTTCTTCGTCTTCTCCTTCTCCTCCTTCTTCTTCTCTTCCTTTTTCTTCTCCTCATC
>NW_007522953.1:0-228 GCF_000475195.1 Diaphorina citri
CTCTAGCTTATACCGTTCCCGAGATATTGTTAAATTACACCGAAAACCGCCAAAAAGCGGTAAAATGCCGCCAAACGTGGCACCGGTCTTAACCAAAAGTTTCGTGTCGCATCCTTGTCACATTTGACATCTACATACCAAATTTAAAGACTCTAGCTCTTACCGTTCTCGAGATATTTTGTTGACAGACAGACACACACACGGACCAATGGCTGAAACTTTGGATTT
>NW_007522954.1:0-228 GCF_000475195.1 Diaphorina citri
GTGTCGTCTGTCTGTCTGTCACTCTGTCCCCATAGAAGGACTTATCCAAACCTAGTCGACCTATATATCAAATTAAAGATTTTTTTTTTTATCAGGATCACGAAAATGGTGGTGCAAATTTTGTCCAGAAAACCCTAAAGCCAAGAAACCAAAAAACTGGTTTTTGGGGGATTTTTTTCACATTTTCTCACACAAATGAGCTCTGATCTCGAAATGTGTCGCGACGAC
>NW_007522955.1:0-228 GCF_000475195.1 Diaphorina citri
TTTTCGATGGTCAGATTTTAGTGCCAAAACACGTTTTGAGGTCCCTAGAGCCTAAATCAGGGTGTCTACCAGACTGGAAAACCGGGAATTGTCAGGGAATTTCTCACAAAATTGACAAAAATCCAAAAAGTCAGGGAATTTTTCAAAGCCAAAAAAAAAAAGAATTTTCGGTCCATAAAAAAGTATGCAACCTTGAAGGGGCAACTCATATTTTCTCGAAAAAATTTC
>NW_007522956.1:0-228 GCF_000475195.1 Diaphorina citri
TATCTTAACCAAAAGTTTCGTGTCGCACTCTTGTCACATTTGACATCTACATACCAAATTTCAGGTCTCGAGCTCTTATCGTTCTCGAGATATTAGAGAAAAAAGAAAAAGTGAAAAAAAAAGGTAAAAAATACCTCTCTGGGCATCGAACTATCTTAACCAAAAGTTTCGTGTCGCATCCTTGTCACATTTGACATCTACATTCCAAATTTCAAGTCTCTAGCCCAT
>NW_007522957.1:0-228 GCF_000475195.1 Diaphorina citri
CCACCCCTCGACTACATAAAGCAGATCATGAGAGACATGAACGTGACAACATACTACGACCTGAAGAGGAAAGCAGAATATCGAGAATCATGGCGTACTGCTGCAAACCAGCCCCTCGGCTGTTAACCAATGATGATGACATAACAGGATTTCTTCAAGACTCGAACTCTAGTCCTTTGAATTGGAAATCCCGCATTTCAAATTAAGCTCCTAGGGGAGATCCTTCTG
>NW_007522958.1:0-228 GCF_000475195.1 Diaphorina citri
TTGTTCAGCAGTTTCTTGTGGTTAACCGTATCGTAAGCTGCTGTCAAGTCGATAAAGGCTACGCCGGTTATCATTCCACGCTCGAACCCATCTTCAATGTGTTGGGTGAGGTTGACAACCTGTCCACAACAAGATTTTCCGGGGCGGAAACCAGCTTGTTCCGGGATGAATTTCCTCTCAAGAGAAGGCGCTATTCGGTTCAGAATTAAACGTTCGAGGAGTTTGAAG
>NW_007522959.1:0-228 GCF_000475195.1 Diaphorina citri
GACAGACAGACACCGAAGCGAATACAATAGTCCGTCCCTTATACCTTTTTTATTACTGTTGTAATAATAAAGGAAGGACGGACTAAAAAGCTAGGTCTAGGACTCTATAGGATTTGGAGTTATCATTCTCTGATAAGAGTGATAAGGTTGCTAAGGTGATAAGACAATCGCTAGTCGCTACTGGAAACAGTACGGGCTGTCTATGAATTTGTATGGAAACGTACAGAG
>NW_007522960.1:0-228 GCF_000475195.1 Diaphorina citri
AGAGGAGGACAAACATGATGTCCCTAGTGGATTGAATCCAATAGACCAGATGTGAAATACATCCACTACTGTAGATGAGACGCTCTTAGTTAGTGGAATCTTACCTCAGTATACCCAGGAAGCATAGTTTGAGGAAGGAGATGACACAGTAGAGGAGGACAAACATGATGTCCCTAGTGGATTGAATCCAATAGACCAGATGTGAAATACATCCACTACTGTAGATGA
>NW_007522961.1:0-228 GCF_000475195.1 Diaphorina citri
GATAACGCGGAACTTCTAGCATTGTATTTAGTGTTCAATATTTTCAATAATCTTTTCATTTGATTTCGACTATTCGTGCGTGTTTGTGAATTGTGTCTTCGAGGTGGGATACGTTTTTGAGTTGGTCATTATAGTTACCCACCTACCTAAACCTTCCCTGGGTATCCACATTACCTACCCACCTCAGTTTAGCAAATAGGTAAGTACTAAGGAATTTTTTCAAACAAG
>NW_007522962.1:0-228 GCF_000475195.1 Diaphorina citri
TCAAATGAAAACGGAATTACGTAGGCTATGTATAAAACGTTGCGTAGGAATATGAACATAGGGTACATAGGTATGTATGTTATCAAATATAGGTATTATGACGTCACAAAAAACTGTGTTGGCTTCGTCGCGATGGAAAGCTCCAAGAGGAAAGCTTTCGTTACATCTCATCTCCTCTCATTGATAAAATTAAAGCAGGGATTGTTTTCATTTCTCATGCGTTAATTT
>NW_007522963.1:0-228 GCF_000475195.1 Diaphorina citri
AAGCCTGACGAAGAAGAACCATTAGACAAGGTTGATGTAACAAAGGTCAAGGCAGAAAAGACACCCGAAGTAGAAAAGCCTGACGACAAAGAACCAGTATACAAGGTTGATGTAACAAAGTTCACTGCAACTAAGATACCCGAAGTAGAAAAATCTGACGACAAAGAACCATTAGACAAGGTTGATGTAACAAAGGTCAAGGCAGATAAGACACCTGAATTAGAAAAA
>NW_007522964.1:0-228 GCF_000475195.1 Diaphorina citri
AGGCGCAAAAATCGCAATTTTTTTACTCATTCATTCACTCACTCACTCACTCATCAAAATGTTGAGGCACTTCCCGATGTCGTAGACTTTTTCCTTTGTTAGTGTTCTATTTAGTTCATTGGTATTGGTCGGCCCTCGGGTATAATAAACGCCCTATGTCACTACGACCTGGTTAGATCTTTTGTGACTTTGGTTTGGTTCTATTCAGTCCACTTAACTATCACCAAT
>NW_007522965.1:0-228 GCF_000475195.1 Diaphorina citri
TACACCTCCTGTGTCCTCTTTAAGGCCCAGGTCTATTCTTAAAGTTCCTGCTAGGTTTCAAGACTTGCATAGGTCATTAGATTAGACTTGCTTATGCTGGCTTTCTGGACTGATATTGTTGATAGGTTTGTAAATTATTATTTTGTCTTATTTAACCATACATGCCCGTTAGTATCTAAATGTATCTTGTATCTAGTATTCATAGCCCATAGATTTGTCATTTTAGTA
>NW_007522966.1:0-228 GCF_000475195.1 Diaphorina citri
CCAGGAAACATTTTTGATGCAGCAATCAAGTATTCGTGGACCCGTTCTAGATGTTGGTACTTTTCCTTGAACAAGTACTCTGCAATGTATTCTTCCCGGTGAACTTTGCTTGAACCAAACCTTGGTTTACTACTATGGACTTCATGCCAGTTGAAATTATATGGTTCTTTATGAGGGACTACATATTTGAGGTTCTGTTTGCTCTTGAGTAGTTTAAACTCTGGATCA
>NW_007522967.1:0-228 GCF_000475195.1 Diaphorina citri
CGGCGTATATGCCTGACAGTGTCATTTCAGCACAGGCCCCGTCAGGCTTATTTAGCCTGACGCAAGGTGCTTATCTTTTTTCTCTTGTAAGTCCTATACGCCTGACTCTGTATTGGTTTTTACATTACTGTTGAATTCTTGGGCGTGTGGGGAACATTTTCCGCTTTAGATCGTTGAAAAATATGTAACGGTAAAGAAGTTATCGTCAAAATAAGAACAAGCATAGTT
>NW_007522968.1:0-228 GCF_000475195.1 Diaphorina citri
AAGTGTTGGTCAATTATAATCCCTAAGTATCGAGTCTTGTTAAGTTTTTGTAAGTTAATAGTTGTGTTAGTGTTATCAATCACTTGTATGGTCGATGTCCGTGGTTGTCCTCGTATGTCAATGGAAAAAGTCATGTAACTGGATTTGTCAAAATTGATTTTGAGTGACATGCTGGAATACCAGTTACCAATGTTTGTCAAGTCAGTCGTCGCTAAGTTATGAGTCTCC
>NW_007522969.1:0-228 GCF_000475195.1 Diaphorina citri
TGATCTCACCACTTTTATAGGCCGACATTTTTGGATAGGAACTTGGCCTTTTTTTCACATTTGTGTTTTTGTGGGGTTCTAATCTCTGGAATTCCTCAAAATGACAACACTACCACTAAAAAGGTATTTCCCATACACATGTACCTAGCCACTTTTCTGTAAAGGAAAATCACGTTTTTTGTGACTGCATTTCCAATACTAACTCGCTACTCGTAGCTACTTTTCTGC
>NW_007522970.1:0-228 GCF_000475195.1 Diaphorina citri
ACTGAGAGAGGGATAGCTTTGAGTCCTTGGACAAATACCTAGTAGTATGACAAGGGACAGAAGTAGACAAATAAGTTCCATGTCAGGTCTAACTTGGGATGGGTTTTCTTGAACCCTTAAAAAAATACATAGAAGAAAATTTGAAAAATTAACATAATAAGAAGCTTAGCTTAAAATTAGTTTCTTATGTCTAAAGGTAGGAAGCAAATTATGAAGAAAATTGACTTA
>NW_007522971.1:0-228 GCF_000475195.1 Diaphorina citri
AAATTTGGACATTTTTCATTCAGAGCACTGAAGAAATGTTTGAGAGTGTTTTCATCACTCTTGCTGGCAATCAGATGGACAACTGGCCAACCATTCCTATTGGCATCAACAACAAGCATGTTTAATAGCAGATAATCATACTGGTTGGTAGGTTGGTACAATGTGTTTCGTCAACAACCAGGATGTGCTCACAGCCTTCTATCATCAACTTTTGTTGTTCTTTTGTTT
>NW_007522972.1:0-228 GCF_000475195.1 Diaphorina citri
TTAACATGGCTAGAGCTAGAGACCATCACCCCGGTGTATAGCAGATACAAAAAGACATTTTTTCTTTATTCTGCTATCGCCATTCGGCGAAAGCTAAAGCCGCTACAACAACAACAACAACAACAACAACAACATGTAGGTTCCATTCAAACTACTTATTTGGTCCATTCCTACACCATATTGTTCCTTAAGTCTTGGATTCTTGAATCTTGTTTTCAATGGCAGGCT
>NW_007522973.1:0-228 GCF_000475195.1 Diaphorina citri
ACGAACTGCCTGGCTCACCCTTCCAAGCGAGGAAACGCGTTTCGTGTAAACAGTGGCGCGAGGATGAGTTTTGATGTGGGAGGAGGAAACGAGTTTTGGTGCGCGAGTAGACTCGCTTCGTCTAAACCTACCTTGAGCTCAATTATTATTTGGTCGAATTCTCAAATAAATGAGTATGAAATTCCATGCCTCGGCTGCGATCGAACCCACGTCCTACTGTTTGCCAAG
>NW_007522974.1:0-228 GCF_000475195.1 Diaphorina citri
ACCAAACACCTCTACACGTGACCCACAGAGTAGCAAATAGTCAAAGACAGCACGATCCATGTGTTTTTCCCATCATCTCGTAATAGTGCAATACTAGTTTGTATAAAGTCTTCATTCAGGGTTGTCAGGGTGATTTGGTGTCTCCACTAGATGTTTCCTCAACTTTTGTTGCCGTGCAGAAAGAAAAGCTTTGATAATAAAATAATAGAGTGATATTGGGCCTTTTTC
>NW_007522975.1:0-228 GCF_000475195.1 Diaphorina citri
ATGACGTCATTTCTAGAAACAGTTATCGTGATAGCATTATGTTACAATCATATGGTTCAGTTTTTCCTTTTGAGGGTTTATATTTTAATTGATGACGTCATTTCTAGAAACAGTTATCATGATTGCAATATGTTTCAATCATATGCTTCTGTTTTTCCTTTTGAGAGTTCACATTTTCAATTGATGACGTCATTTCTAGAAACAGTTATTGTGATAGCATTATATTGC
>NW_007522976.1:0-3120 GCF_000475195.1 Diaphorina citri
AAATTATGTTTGCCTCTTAGATTTTTCATAACTGATGGTTGTCAAAAAACCATTTTGGGTTTAGAAGCATGCAGTAAATTTAATTTAATAAAGAAAATTGGTTCTGTAAATGAAAGTCAGTTTGGTCCCTACCAAACATTAATCAACAGTTATGAAGATATCTTTGAGGGTTTAGGTTGTCTGCCAGGCAAATGTCATATCCATTTAAGGGATAATGCTAATCCTCATGTTGATCCACCTCGTAGAGTACCTTTTAAACTTATGGGTCCATACAAAGATGAGTTGGCTCGTATGGAGAAACTGAAAGTGATAGAAAAGGTGACTGAACCTACTATGTGGTTGAACTCTGTGGTGCTGGTTTCAAAGCCAGACAACAGTATTCGTGTGTGCCTTGATGCACGTCCCCTGAATCGGGAGATTCTACGGTCTAGATACCCATTACCAACTCTTGAGGAACTTAGGTCTAAAATGGCTGGTGCTACTGTATTTAGTAAATTAGATGCTAGTACAGCATTTTGGTCTATGGAGTTGGATGAGGAATCATCACATTTATGTACATTTGGTACTCCATTTGGTAGATACAGGTTTTTACGTTTACCTTATGGAATTTGTTTAGCTCCAGAAAAATTCCACCAAAAAATGGTTGAATTATTTTCAGACATACCTAATTGTTTAATATTTATGGATGATTTTTTGGTCTTTGGTCATAATAAAATTGAACATGATAAGGTACTTGAGCAGGTTATGAATAGAGCTAGAGAGATAAATTTGAAACTAAATAAGAAAAAATGTGTTTTTGGACAAAGTAAAATTGCTTTTTTGGGACAAACATTTCAAGCTTCAGGAATGTTACCCGATGATACTAAAATTGAAGCTATTCAGAACATGCCAGTACCTATGTGTGTTAAAGACCTTCAAAGATTTTTAGGTATGATAAATTATCTTGCTAGTTATGTACCAAATTTATCAGAGAGGTGTACAAATCTCAGAAAATTATTGAGAAAAGACACTGTATGGTGTTGGGAATCTCAGCATGATGCAGAATTTGAAGATTTAAAGTCCATTATTTGTCAGTCTCCTGTGCTTCAATTTTTTGATTCCAGTAAGCCAATAGTACTTTCTGTTGATGCTTCACAAGGGGCAGTGGGTGCTTGCCTATTGCAGAATGGAAAACCGGTAGCTTATTCGTCAAAATCACTTACTGAGACTCAAAAACATTGGAGCCAAATTGAAAAGGAAACTTTCAGTTGTTGGTATGGCCTTACTAAAATGCATCAGTATGTTTATGGACAGTCTATAGTTGTGGAAACAGACCATAAACCACTAATTACATTGTTTAAAAAATCTCTTGCTGACGTTCCCACCCGCCTTCAAAGGTTAATGATGAAAATTCAAATGTATGATATTCAGGTAGTTTACAAGGCAGGCAAGGAGATGTATGTCTCTGATACATTGTCTAGGGCAGCTCTCAAGGAAACTTGTACTGAATTTGATGAGAGTTTAGCTCAGGATTTAGCAATTCATACCAATATGTTTTATAGAACGTTAAATGCCAGTGATGCTAAGTTAAATGAAATATGTGAGGCTACAAAAAATGACAAGACTTTGCAAAGGGTTAAAAGCTTTATTTTATCAGGGTGGCCTGAATATAAAAATTCAGTCCCAAAGGTAGTATTGCCTTTTTATTCTCTCAGAAATGAATTACATGTTATAAATGGAATAATTTTTAAAGGTTCTTGTATCGTGTTACCTAAAAGTATGCAGGCTGAAATGTTAAAGTCAATGCACTCAAGTCATATGGGATACAATAAGAACAAGAATTTTGTTAAAAATGTCATTTTTTGGCCCACCATGTATTTAGATTTAAAGAATTTTATTATGAATTGTGAAACTTGTAAAAAATTTCAACCTAGTAATAGGAAGGAACCACTGATACCACATGAAGTGCCTAATTTTCCTTGGGAAAAGGTAGCAGTGGATCTTTTTGATTTTGAAAGGTCAAAATATTTAATTATTGTAGATTACTACTCTAAATTTTTTGAAACTGTTTTGTTGAGTAGTTCTACAAGCCAGGTTATAATTAAACATTTTAAAAGTATATTTTCTAGACAAGGGGTTCCAGCTCAACTTATTAGTGATGGTGGACCACCTTTTAGTTCCAAAGAATTACAAAGTTTTTATACTGAATGGAATATTGAACATAAATGCTCTTCTCCATATTACCCTAAATCAAATGGGTTGGTAGAACAAACAGTTAAATTAGTTAAGAATACTTTATACAAATGTAAAGAAGATGGAGCTGATCCTTATTTGGCAATGCTTCACTTGAGAAATTCTTGTGCTGATAATCAAGAAACACCAGCAAAACTGTTGTATGCTAGAAATTTGAGAACAAATTTACCAATAAGTAACAGCCAATTAAGGACCAGTCCTGTTCCATTTAATAGATTTAAGGCTATGAATAAGAAAAGAATTGTAACCATGAAATCTCAATATGATAAGGGAGCCAAATCTTTACCTAAATTTAAGCTTAATGAAAATGTTTTATATCAAAAGAAACCTGGTGATGTTTGGTTACCAGCTAAGGTTTCTAAACTGCCACATCAGATCAGAAGTAAGAGATCCTATGAAATTGTAACTCCTGATGGTTCAAGTTATATTAGGAATAGGGTTTATTTAAAAGAAACCACTCAGGAACAGGAAAGTCAGGATCTAAATCAGGAAAATAATATGAAGTCTCCTGAAATAAATTTGTCAAATGATTTTTCAGACTATTTCCATGTTTTTGGGGAACCTGATAAAGTTCAAGAGAATCTTGATACTTTTGAAATTGGGGCAGGATCTGAGTTACAGGCAGAAAGTAATCTTGATACTTCTGAAATTGGGGCAGGATCTGAGTTACAGGCAGAAAGTAATCTTGATACTTCTGAAATTGGGGCAGGATCTGAGTTACAGGCAGAAAGTAATCTTGATACTTCTGAAATTGGGGCAGGATCTGAGTTACAGGCAGAAAGTAATCTTGATACTTCTGAAATTGGGGCAGGATCTGAGTTACAGGCAGAAAGTAATCTTGATACTTCTGAAATTGGGGCAGGATCTGAGTTACAGGCAGAAAGTAAT
>NW_007522976.1:9654-10188 GCF_000475195.1 Diaphorina citri
AAGTTAATAAATGTTTGTTTGGACACTGGGGCTGAAGCAAATTTGCTGAGTCACGAGGAGTTTAGATCTATCGGACTATCAGACAAGATAATCAAACCTACAAATTGTAGATTGTCCTCGTATGGAGGAACTTGTATTCCTACCAAAGGTCAGTGCATTTTATATTGTAAAATAAATAAATTATGTTTGCCTCTTAGATTTTTCATAACTGAAGGTTGTCAAAAAACCATTTTGGGTTTAGAAGCATGCAGTAAATTTAATTTAATAAAGAAAATTGGTTCTGTAAATGAAAGTCAGTTTGGTCCCTACCAAACATTAATCAACAGTTATGAAGATATCTTTGAGGGTTTAGGTTGTCTGCCAGGCAAATGTCATATCCATTTAAGGGATAATGCTAATCCTCATGTTGATCCACCTCGTAGAGTACCTTTTAAACTTATGGGTCCATACAAAGATGAGTTGGCTCGTATGGAGAAACTGAAAGTGATAGAAAAGGTGACTGAACCTACTATGTGGTTGAACTCTGTGGTGCTG
>NW_007522977.1:0-228 GCF_000475195.1 Diaphorina citri
TTTGTTGATTTGATGGAATTTTTTTCGTCGATCAGCGTAATAGGATGTGATGAGTACTGAACCGAATACCTACCGATAACGAAATAGGTCAAACACACGCAGTTTTTGATCGAAATTCGAGAGAGGAGAGGAGAATAAGCTGGAAGTTTGAAGTTTTTTACTTTCCTTATCCTATAGGAAGGAAAGTAATGTAATCGGGTCAAAATTTCGATGGTCAGTTTTTAGTGC
>NW_007522978.1:0-228 GCF_000475195.1 Diaphorina citri
TGTGTTGATACCACACAGGTAATACTGGGTGTTTCATTAGAGGTGAAACCCACTTTTTATGAGAGTTTAACATCACACTGCAGTAAAAAAAATATCCACATGAGTTTTCATAGCGAATAGTGACCCAAAAAACACAATCCCGACCCAAAGTTGTGACTTTCGTTAGAAATGAATAGCTCACCCTTAAAGGGGATTTAGCTAAAAAGTGCTTGGTTTAGGCGTATTTTC
>NW_007522979.1:0-228 GCF_000475195.1 Diaphorina citri
CAGGTCATGACTATCCAAGTCTAAGCCTTTTCGATATGAATTATCTACAGCCTTAGGTTGGTACTGAAGATGCTGCTGCCCATCACCAGTTTCGCAGAGATTTGCCCAAGCCATACCGAACCCCGTATTCTCTGCCTTGTCCAAATCTTAATTCTGCACGAACCGTACCGAAGATCTTCTTCTCCGCTCCGTCAGATACTGTCGAGACTGCTGCCTCCCAGACAGGAA
>NW_007522980.1:0-228 GCF_000475195.1 Diaphorina citri
AACCAGAAGGAATATTGGGACACATCATTGCTACTACCTCAGACAGGGTGTCCTGGCTACACGTCAGCACCTAAATATTGTATGTAGGCCATTCACCCTCAAATGATCTGACAGACCTAGGTCTGTATACTTAGAGCGTGCGTGGCAGAAAAAGCTTCCGAGTTCAGACCGTCTGGAGAGACCTATTTCGGAAGCCACACACGTTCCGATGCGACAGTCTGTCAGACG
>NW_007522981.1:0-228 GCF_000475195.1 Diaphorina citri
TATGTGTGTCAGCGTGAACCATATAACTCTTTTTGCACATCTAAACTGCTAACCACATAACTCTCTTAGCACAAACATCTACATACATTGCTCATTCAACATATTCATATAATTCATATTGCTAATATTCATGATGATGTTTAATTGTACATACTACATAGGATATATCCTATTCTCTATGATGTATAATAAAATTGTACATAATATGTCCTCTCTACATGCAATCCG
>NW_007522982.1:0-228 GCF_000475195.1 Diaphorina citri
TCCTTCTGTGTTTTAATTTCGCTTTAATTTATAAAATCTACTAGTGTGATTATTTTAAACCTATTTATAAATTACCTACTTTAGTAGATCCGTTCTAAGTCCAGATAACCATAGGGTTTCCTATCAGATTTCTAAACTCAAATGGTTATAAAGTAGTGGATTTCTAATTCCCTTGGCAAGGTTCTGAAGAAGTCTGTGGATAGTTTTCTTTGTGCCCTCGTGTTTGTT
>NW_007522983.1:0-228 GCF_000475195.1 Diaphorina citri
ATGAAATATATTTATTAACCCACGAGTGTTCCAAGGTTCAGTATCTGACATCTCAAACCTAATGCCTTTCTCTTCAGTCAGTCATCTGGTAGACAGTCAGTAGTTAAGTATAGTTTTAAAACTAGGATTTTGGAGGTATGTACATGAGTGCTCACTGACATCATAGATCTTTCAAGAGAATTAGTCCTACTGAAGGGTAACGTGTAGGTAAGCACTCAGCTAAGTTTA
>NW_007522984.1:0-228 GCF_000475195.1 Diaphorina citri
TGAAAACTATTGTGCCTATGAATGGAGAGATAGCTAACAATATTAATGAGATTGAGGGAGAGATGGAGAGGATCTCACAAAGCTTGCTCTGGTTAGAGGACTAGAGGGTTGGTGGGTTCAACAATATGTTGGCTGTGGCCTGTGACGTTGTGTTATGTAAATTGATGAACAATTGAACATTTAACTCCTAACCATTAAGATAGGTCCCTACCATCGATATTTAAGGAC
>NW_007522985.1:0-228 GCF_000475195.1 Diaphorina citri
CATGGAGTCGGTGGAGAACAAGAGTCACACCCTCATCAAGAAGTTGAAACAGCTGGACAAAATGGGCGGATGTAAGTTTGTACCTTTGACTTAGTAAAGCTGTGTCCACATATAGTCGACCATCGATTGGAGAGGTGAAGAGATGAATCTATGTTGTCCAGTTTCAGTTAACGTCGGTGGACGCGGTCCACTATGTGTGGACACAGTTTAAAAGATAAGAAAAGGTTA
>NW_007522986.1:0-228 GCF_000475195.1 Diaphorina citri
CATCTGCCAACTTCTGGAAATCCACTTCATACCGAACCCTCGAGCGGTCAAGGGTCAAGCGAAAACTAAACTAAACCTCGGCTTGCCAAACGTCCCGAATTGGCCGGGACAGTCCCGAATTTCAGGGGGTGTCCCGGCGTCCCGTTCAGTTTATGTTCGCGGATTTCGCGATTTTGTTCGCGGATTTTGCGATTATGCTCGCGGATTTTGCGATTATGCTCGCGGATT
>NW_007522987.1:0-228 GCF_000475195.1 Diaphorina citri
TACTATAGACAGGTATTAGGTACACTACTCACATTTGAGTAGTCTTATAGTCTCTCAAGTAGGGAAATGTTGGTCACTAATGAAAATCCCAAGTAAACCCACATAAAGGTGTGTCCACACTCCACACATAGTCGACGGCTGTCGATCAAGGTCGACTATGTGTGGACACACCTTAACACTCCGCATTTCGCAAAGGTTTTGACGCCAAAAGTTCAGGAGCTGTGACAT
>NW_007522988.1:0-228 GCF_000475195.1 Diaphorina citri
TAGGTAGATATTTTCAATATTTGAGAACGCCTGTGCGTCATGAATTGCTATGATGAATGTACTTGGTATAATATTTATGTTGCTTTTTATTGAATAGATCATGAATATGATGGAAACTGATTTCTCTGTCTTCAACTACAATGTATACCTGTCCGAATTTGCCTATCGTCATTGCCATCTGTTATGCAAGCTATCATCGCATCGTTCGATAGCTCATAAAAAGTCCAG
>NW_007522989.1:0-228 GCF_000475195.1 Diaphorina citri
TAAGTTGACGAGTTCAATTTATTATTATCCCCGTTTTTATTGCATTAATTTATCACTAGCGACGCGACGTTTGACTCCCGTCACTTGGTGCTAATTCAGCAAGATTAGCGATCATTATCAACCTCTGGACTGTTGAGATGACTGTAGCAATTACTGATTTATCTACAGTAGTCATCGGATTCATCAGCTAGGTTCAGGTGATAAGCGTCTGGTTTATCTTCCTAATAC
>NW_007522990.1:0-228 GCF_000475195.1 Diaphorina citri
ATGTCAAATGTGACAAGGATGCGACACGAAACTTTTGGTTAAGATCGGTGCAACGTTTGGCGGCATTTTGACCGCTTTCTGGCGGTTTTCGGTGTAATTTAACAATATCTCGAGAACGGTATGAGCTAGAGACTTGAAATTTGGATGTATTTCACAAATGTGACAAGGATGCAACTCAAAACGTTTGGTTGAGATAGTTCCTGCGATTGGCGGTATTTTGACCGCTTT
>NW_007522991.1:0-228 GCF_000475195.1 Diaphorina citri
AAATCTGTGATGCCACACTTTCAAACCCTCTACAGATCATCAAATACAAGCGCTCCAGATTCAAACTACTCAACAATTGGATCATCAATTCTACGAACACCGATCCCGACCTGAAGTTCACCTTATAAACCCGGTAATTCGGGCATTGTGGACTATGCATGGTAAGTACCTACTGATAGGGACCCCAATTCTGTGTTATTTTCAGTCAGAGGGTGAGTTTTACGATAT
>NW_007522992.1:0-228 GCF_000475195.1 Diaphorina citri
GATCTACTTAGGTACATGTTTTAGTGGTCTCTTACTGAGCTATCTATTATTCTATTCTATGTACATAGTACATATTATTATGTACAACAGTATTGTGTTTTATGTCTTGACAATTGACGCTATTGTCAATTCACATGATACATGAATGCAACACATAATAAGACACTTAAGGATGTCTTGAGACTTCCAAGATATCAGATATGTGGCACATAATATCTATGGGGAATA
>NW_007522993.1:0-228 GCF_000475195.1 Diaphorina citri
TGGTACCACCACTCTCAATAATAAGGGGTTGGGAGTGGTAATGGGAATCTTCTTTCTCCCTGCACTGGGCTTTCTAGACTCACTACTTGAGCAGACTTTGTGTGAATCACTACTTGTCGGGACTTTGTACAAAGAACAACTACTAAAGCAGACTTTGTGTAAAACACTACTTGTCGGGAATTTGTATAAATAACAACTGCTTTACGAGACTTTGTGTGAATTTGAGAT
>NW_007522994.1:0-228 GCF_000475195.1 Diaphorina citri
TAAAATTCCATGCCTCGACTGGGATCGAACCCACGCCCTCCTGTTTACCAGGCGAGCGTCTTGACCACTACACCACCGAGGCACTACACCACCGAGGCATTTATTAATATTTTCCGAAACATACCAGAAAATCTACCTTCCGTACTTATACCCAAACACCCGGTACAGATCAGTGTACAGCAAATTCTCCAAACACCCGGTACAGATCAGTGTACAGCAAATTCTCCA
>NW_007522995.1:0-228 GCF_000475195.1 Diaphorina citri
GACATAAAAGTAAAAGCAGATTATCTGCCACTTCCGTGTAGCACCACATACATGCGTACAGGGAGCATAGGTATAGTATAGTAGTGTATAATTATATTGAATATAATGATGAGAGACCCTGTAATCACTGATGCAACACATACACACTTGCATAGTTGAACCCCGGCCAAACACACAATGATTCCATCAGAGAACAATTTAATTCTCTCACCTTTCATCTCTCTCCCT
>NW_007522996.1:0-228 GCF_000475195.1 Diaphorina citri
ATGGCAAGAAGAAGAGGAAGAAGACGAAGAAGAAAAAGACGAAGATTGTTGTGTAGTTAATTAAAAAGAAAGAGAAAGTGAAAAGAGAGGGAAAGAGGAGGAGGAGGAGGGAAGGAGAGGAGAGAAAGAGGAAGAAGATAATGGAGGAACATTTAATAATAAAGGAATCAAGGGAGATGTTAGGTACCTACGCAGAGGAGGAAAAAAAATATGAGAAAGCTTTATGAA
>NW_007522997.1:0-228 GCF_000475195.1 Diaphorina citri
TAATCTTCAGGGCCGCAGGCGAAACTTTTCAGTAAGTATGTAACCTGTAGCTTGTCATGTGTCAGTTTTTTATGTAATGAAATACGTGTAAAAGACGAGTATAGTTAATCCCCCAAATACATTTCTATAGAACACAAAATGACAGCGCCGCAGGCGAAATTTTTTTCGACAAAATTTAAGTAGCTCCTTCAAGGTTGCATACTTTTTTTACTGACCAAAGTCTTTTTC
>NW_007522998.1:0-228 GCF_000475195.1 Diaphorina citri
TCTACCTAATTTTATTTCACATTAGATGGTGATATTAGTAAGTATCAATGTTATATTTTCTTGATCGCTATGATCATTATCAAGACCTTTTAATTTAGTCAGACATGTTTAATATCAACCATAACATACGATTTATTACTAAGTAGTAATAATTAAGACGCTCAGAACTATTAATTACAGAATTGCAAATGAAATAGGTAGGTACTCGTATAGGTAAGTTACGTTCAT
>NW_007522999.1:0-228 GCF_000475195.1 Diaphorina citri
GATTATGGTGAAGTCACATTTGTAGCAACACTCGTCAAGTCTGGAAAATGTGAATATTTCACAAATCTTTAGTCACTTTGGTTGTCAATTAGTCATAAATTATGCAACTGTCAACCATCGACAGAGGAGGTCTGTTCTACAAATGGCAAAGTGGTAGGTGAGAGTAGATCAAATTCTTCAAACCCATTTTAAAAAATCTGGTATTACGAGAACTTTGTAGATATGATC
>NW_007523000.1:0-228 GCF_000475195.1 Diaphorina citri
GTCTTAACCACTACACCACCAAGGTAATACTCACAGGGGATTACTCAGAGCTCGCGGTGTCACCAGCATACACTTCATAGGCTGTTTATCTAGCTGTCGGTTGTGATAGGTTTCGACCGCCTTGATAGCATCTTTCTGGTGTGTGTATATAACTTCCGCTGTACCGGGGCGTACCACACGGGATGCAATCAGAGGACCGATGTCTTCAAATAATTCCTGAGGGGAAGA
>NW_007523001.1:0-228 GCF_000475195.1 Diaphorina citri
CTACTTTTTCACTTGAATATTGATCTTCATGTATTATAGGGTGTTTCAATTTTGGTGTTGCCACTGTTGGCTTTTCTACTTTTTCACTTGAATCTTGATCTTCATGAATTATAGGGTGTTTCACTTTTGTTGCTGCTGCTGTTGGCTTTTCTACTTTTTCACTTGAATATTGATCTTCATGTATTATAGGGTGTTTCAATTTTGGTGTTGCCACTGTTGGCTTTTCTA
>NW_007523002.1:0-228 GCF_000475195.1 Diaphorina citri
TGAATTCATAATCATCTTCAACTTGAAAATCAGGTTGATCGACCTGAGCGGGTTTGGGTTTGACCTGACGACTCATTATATTTTCTAATCTCATTTTTAGCATATTGAGAGCATCTTTTGATCTTGCTATCAGAACATCTCTTCTCTTCCTCTGTTTATTCTGTTGTTGTTTTTCCTTCTTCGCTTGTCGTTTCTTCCATTTCTCTATCAAGTCGTAGACTTCTAGAT
>NW_007523003.1:0-228 GCF_000475195.1 Diaphorina citri
GATTTAATAATGCTTGTGATTTTAGCTTAAAGAAATGAGAGGATGAGACGGAATTTATAGAATGGTAAGGACTAAATTATGAATATGACTAAAAAATAGTCCAATAGGTATTGAACGATACGAGTAGAAGAGAGTTCTATTTTTACTTTCTATTTTCCTTTAGTTTGTATGTTTGTCTGTGTTTGTTGGTCATTGGATCTTGAGCGCATTCGGGCCTATAGGGGCCTT
>NW_007523004.1:0-228 GCF_000475195.1 Diaphorina citri
AACAACAACAACAACAACAACAACAACAACAACAACAACAACAACAACAACACCGACAACAACACCGACAACAACACCAACAACAACAACACACAACAACAACAACAACAACAACAACTCACGGAAAATTTTCAAAAGCTCGCAAATATATAGATAATAAGGAGATCTGTACCTACTAATGATGTGTAAATACACACTTAGAAAAAAGGAGTGAGATCCCCCCACAAA
>NW_007523005.1:0-228 GCF_000475195.1 Diaphorina citri
AAAATAAAAATCACAGGGCCTTGCTCTTTTGCCTTTCCAAAAACCATTAAACTTCTCTCCCAAATTACCTCTCGCTCTAAGCTCCACCTAACCTACCTCTTCTCGTCCCATTCCATACTCACTTCACACTCTCACGCTCTCTTTCACACCAACTCACTCAAAATATGAGAAAACCAGATGGGGTAGGAAAATTAAAATAAACAAAAGGGAAAAGAGGGATAGGAAAAG
>NW_007523006.1:0-228 GCF_000475195.1 Diaphorina citri
AACCACTATCGAATCCCAGGGTTTCTGCAAGAGGACGACTTCCTAGCGACGATAGATCTGTCAGAAGCGTACTGCCACGTACCTGTAAAAGAGGGCCACCGAAGGTTTCTATCATTCCATTTCGAAGGAAAGATTTATTCGTGGAAATGCCTACCCTTCGGACTAGCTTCCGCTCCTCAAGCCTTCAGCCAGTTAACGAACTGGGTGGCGGAGCTTCTTCGAAAACAA
>NW_007523007.1:0-228 GCF_000475195.1 Diaphorina citri
TGTGGCACTTGATTTATTTTGGGAGGAACGACTTGGCGGGGTCTTTTTTATGCCACGAAGTGGTATTTTTTGGGGTACTGTATACATAATATACTGTGTGTACCCTTTATGCATAATACAGTCCCCACTTTGCCAAATTCCGGGACGTACATGAATAATGATATACAGGGTGCGCCAGAAAAACACTGACAACGGCTCAGAGTAGGTAGGTGGATCTCATCATTTCCG
>NW_007523008.1:0-228 GCF_000475195.1 Diaphorina citri
AATGCACTTTTTGGGTACTTTTACATCGGAATAGGACTCTATCTCGAAAAAAATTTTCATTTGGTTGTGCCCCATTTTCTTCCTGTAATCCTGTTTTGAATGGAGCAGTTGCAGTTGGGTAAAAATTATGAATAAAAGGTCGATTCCTAAGTAAAAAGTTGTGAAAAATCCAAATCTGAAGTCAAAACTCCGAAAAAGTAACTTTAAAAGGTCGAAAATTCAATTTTT
>NW_007523009.1:0-228 GCF_000475195.1 Diaphorina citri
TATTATTTATTTCGCTACCTATCTCTAGGTAGGTAAGGTACTCTATTCGTATTTCAGTGATGTATACAACAGTTTGGACAGCTATACCTATATTTTATAAAGCTGTACCTACTTGTTAAATTCAAGGCGCTGTGATTTATTTCTTGAAGCAGAAAGTTTTCTGGCTGGGAAAATATTATTTGGGTCACTTTGACAAAACAGTAGCAGAGAGTGGACAGGGGACTCTAC
>NW_007523010.1:0-228 GCF_000475195.1 Diaphorina citri
GGAAAAATGAGGACCAACGGAATTTTTCTTTTTCTTCTACGACTTCTAGATCCCGAGATAAATCGATTAAAAAAAATGTCGGTAAATCGTAAACTTTGACGTCACGTCATACGCTCCCGTAGGAGATGACGTCACATCAAATTTCCCGAACAAAGCTCCCTCGCAGGCAACGCATTAATGCGTTTGTGCGCATACGTTTCTGCGCAGTTCTTTCTGCTCCTCCGCTAG
>NW_007523011.1:0-228 GCF_000475195.1 Diaphorina citri
GTATAGACAGAGATGAGCTTCTCATAGCAGTGACATTTCTCGTAGTACTCCCTCGCCTGAGACCTGTGGGAAGACGGACGAATTATTTTCATTATTATTCTATTGAAAAAAGGAAGTTTCATAGAGGGAACTGTAACAACAGAGGTCCACAAATAGATCAGTTGCGCTTACTTAGGTGATGTTTCAAAGTCATAGAGCAGGAAAAATGAGGACCAACGGAATTTTTCT
>NW_007523012.1:0-228 GCF_000475195.1 Diaphorina citri
AGCTTTGGAGCTGGGAATGACACTGCTGCATGGCGGCGATGAAGAACCTGAACTTGAAAACACTCCTCTTCTTGAACCTAATCAAACAAGAGAGGAAGTTGAAGTCAATCGAGATGAAAACAATTCCCAACCTCCAGTTGATGTTGAACCAGAACAAGAGGTGGATCAAGACATTGAATCCATTTTCAACACTCTCTATGTCAAGTACAAAGACGTGGAACCGAAAAG
>NW_007523013.1:0-228 GCF_000475195.1 Diaphorina citri
CAAATTTCAAGATCAGAGCTCATTTGTGTGAGAAAATGTGAAAAAAATCCCCCAAAAATCAGTTTTTTTGGTTTTTTGACTTTATGATTTTCTGGACAAAATTTGCACCACCACTTTCGTGTTCCTGGTAAAAAGACCTTTAATTTGAATATTTGATATATAGGTCGACTAGGTTTGGATAAGTCCTTCTATGGGGACAGACCGACCGACCGACAGACGACACCGAAG
>NW_007523014.1:0-228 GCF_000475195.1 Diaphorina citri
GAATAGGCTCGGCCACCATCTCCTAACCAAGCGCCCCGCTCACTCTCTTCTCTCAAAACCAGCGACAACGTACGTATCTGCTCTCTCATTTTCTGTGTTCTTTATGTCAATTTTACTCGTTAACATTTCTAACTCTTGAGCTACCGAACAGTATGTGTGTACTACAGGTTTAAATGGGAAAAGGTGGTATACAAAATATCTCAAGAACGGTTTGTCCTAGAGCGATGA
>NW_007523015.1:0-228 GCF_000475195.1 Diaphorina citri
GATTAAAACAAATAATCTATATCGATTCCTTTCTTTTCATCTACGTGGTATCGGCCGTATTGGTCTTTAGTGCTGATTTCTACGTCTATTTAGTGTGTCATATCCGTTTGGCCATTAGAAATCCTTCAGTTCCGTTTAGTATGTTGGCAGTTGCTTTCAGTTTTCTAGACAAGTGGATTGCGTTCGTATTGTTGATTCTTTCAATTTGTGTTTGATTCACATCGTGTG
>NW_007523016.1:0-228 GCF_000475195.1 Diaphorina citri
AAAAGCAATCACCCTAGGGCTGATTGAGAGGCTGTCGAAAAACGCCGACCCTGTCTGAACACGGGAAAAGGCGATGAAAAAGAAGAAGACCGAGTTTTATGAAATGGGGGTTTTACCAGCAAAATACTCAATTATACAGCCAGCCTAGTCTTCCCTGAAGGAGATTTAGCTAAAAAATACAGACAAAGTAAAATTTTATTCCTACAGATAGATAGGTAGACCCAAAGT
>NW_007523017.1:0-228 GCF_000475195.1 Diaphorina citri
TGAAAGCACCACACTAACGAAAACGAACGAACCGAAAAAATGTTAAAAGAAATTGATTTTAAGTTGATTTATCATTATACTGCGTTTTAAAAATTGAAAGATGAAAAAAAATTCTAAAAATCACAACTTTGACTGACTCGATCAACCGCTGCCGAGAACTGATCTTGCTAGCCGATTCCAAATGCGTAGAAAGCTAAAGTTTGTCACGTAGACATTTTCCTCGATTCT
>NW_007523018.1:0-228 GCF_000475195.1 Diaphorina citri
CTTCTTCATAATGACAACAGAGATATTGTCATTACCAGAAGCACAATTGTTTCTTAACTTCATGATGATTTTTTGAACTTCATGTGGGTTAGTTTCTTTGAATATAATGAATTTGTTTAGGGCAATATTAGATGAGATTTGAGATGTAGGTAAAATGATATTGGGTATGGATGTGATAGGTTGTGGTATGGATGTGATAGGTTGAGGTATGGATGTAATGGGTTGAGG
>NW_007523019.1:0-228 GCF_000475195.1 Diaphorina citri
CTAAACAAGGTCTTACGTAATTTATGGATTAGGTACTTTATGTGTTCTACGAATAATGGAAGTATCAAATCAAATCATAATATCTTTGTGTTAAAGCAGAGAGCTTTCTCACAACTTTGTGGGTATCACAGTATTACGTGTCTTTTCATTTACTCAATCATCATATTTATTATCGCTCGTCCCTTCGACTTGTAATGCCGCCACTGGTCGCTACTCGATTAAAGTAGC
>NW_007523020.1:0-228 GCF_000475195.1 Diaphorina citri
GAATGATGAATTCTCAATCTTCTGGTTTCAGTTTTGCCGCTGTAACTGCAAGCGGTCTTACTTCCAAAGTTGCAGATCCAATTGGCTCTTCCCCAGCTAATACTCAAAATACTTTCAATTTCCCTAACCAAAATCCAGGAAAATCTGGAATTGGTCTGGTTGGTCCAAATATTCAGAAGATAAGGAATATGAATTCTAATTCTCGCACAAGGAACTTTATTCAGGATT
>NW_007523021.1:0-228 GCF_000475195.1 Diaphorina citri
ATTGTTATCATTTATAGCAGCATCTTCAAAACATTCAATCCATCTCCTGCTTTGGCATTTCTTCTACGAAGTTTTCTATAATATATTGTGTTGTATTTTGTATGTTTTGTAATATGTTGTATGTTTTGTATGTATTGCGATGTGTTTTTATAGCAATGTGTTGTGTGTATTGTGATATTATTGTAGGTATGTGGTTTTGTATTGTCTGGTGTTATTGTATGTATTGCG
>NW_007523022.1:0-228 GCF_000475195.1 Diaphorina citri
CTCTTCGATTTCGGGACGATAAGACCATAGCAGTTACAGTTCCCTCTGTCAAACCTCTTAAAAAAAAAAAAAAAAATCTAGCATTGACGATAATAGTTACTTTACCCTGCACAATTTGTAATGTGGAACGGTCTTTCAGTAGTCTGCGCTGTATTAAGACATGGCTTAGGAGCACCATGGGTGAATCCAGACTAAATGGATTGGCCCTGATGAGTGTCCACCGAGAAA
>NW_007523023.1:0-228 GCF_000475195.1 Diaphorina citri
CAGTTCTCCAAGTCAGAACAGACTAAACTGAGGCTGCTGCAAGAATTGGAGTTAGGTGATAGGAAACCTTCTGTTCTCCTACAACACATGAGAGCATTGTCAGGCAACAATATGTCAGATACATTCCTGAAGAGCCTGTTTGTGCAACGCATGCCAAGTCAATATAGGCCTATCCTTGCTGCTAACATCAACCTTGACATAGATGCTTTAGCAAAAATGGCTGATCAA
>NW_007523024.1:0-228 GCF_000475195.1 Diaphorina citri
CTCGCTTATCGTTTATTAAATAAGGTTTTATTTGCTGTTCTGATGATAAAATAATAATTTCGAAGAAATAAACAAATAATTTAGATCTCAAACTTTGTCTCTTCAATTAAGATTGTTAAGAGAGATATGAAATTTGATATAAAGGTTTTAATAATTGTCAACAAAGGTTTTAATTGAAAAATATTTACTATCCAAAGAATGTTGCACTTTTAACAAACGACGACTTTT
>NW_007523025.1:0-228 GCF_000475195.1 Diaphorina citri
CAGAGCAACAGTCAACAAAATTCGGATAGCAATGATGATGGCCAACCTTCGCAATGGAGACGGCACGTGAAGAAGAAGGAGAAAAAGAAGAGGAAGAGAAAGAAGAAGAATAGCAAGAAAAGGAGCTGAAGATTCCAAAAGCAACGCGTATGATAAGGGAAATGACGTACATGGAGAGATTAAAAGCAACAAGAAACCAAGTTCAGAGCAAGGAGCAACAGGAAGACT
>NW_007523026.1:0-228 GCF_000475195.1 Diaphorina citri
TAAACACGACAATAAAGAAATAAGCAAGTGTCAGCACTAAACAAACACTAAACTTGATGAGAACACTTGGTGAAAACATAAGGAGCAATGCGTCAAATGAGGTTTGATCTGACCAGAAATAGAGGTAAATATGAGTAGATAGATAGTAATGTTAATGTAACTTAACAATATGAAAGTAAACAATTAGGTCCATCAATTAGGTAGGTATTTTGTAATGAGGGTTACAAA
>NW_007523027.1:0-228 GCF_000475195.1 Diaphorina citri
TGGATCTTATGAGGGCTTTGTACATTCTCAGAAGCATTTTGCGATCTGAGGCCCAGGCTTTCTTGCTTAGAGTTTTTAAGATTTTTGATTTTGAAAGGCAGGATTTTTTGATGTTTTTAATGTGGGGGGTCCAAAACATTTTTCTATCGAATGTAAGTCCGAGGAATTTTGTTTCGTTCACTACTTCGATTTTTTGTCCATACATTGTAAGGGTAATATCGTCATTGA
>NW_007523028.1:0-228 GCF_000475195.1 Diaphorina citri
TCGACCACGCGCACGTGCGACGGTCCGCTCTATGAGTGTGTGCGCGTTGCGTGTGCAATTTGAAAAGGAATTAAGGAGCACGGCAAGAAAGTTTGACCGCGCTACTAGAGATATTATACGCCACAAAGAAAGTGACCGTTTTCAGGTAGTTGTAGAGGGAAAATTACAAATGACGGAAGATATAGTCTACCATTTACCATGTGCCAAATTCAGCACCGAATCAGTATC
>NW_007523029.1:0-228 GCF_000475195.1 Diaphorina citri
TTGGTAAGGTCGTTCGCGCCGCTTTCCGGTTAACTAGATCATGTGGTAGAGGTTGAGGCGTTTGAGATAGAGAAAGAGAGAATTGACGCCTTCAGCACTGTCATCCAGGGATGGAGGGGGTTGGAGGGAGGAGCGAACTTGGTCATGTAAGCGGCAAGACATTAAGTGGCGGACGGTGAGCCGGTCGCCACACTGACAGATAGGGGGGTCAGTTTTGGTAAATAGGAA
>NW_007523030.1:0-228 GCF_000475195.1 Diaphorina citri
GATGCAAGGTGGACGCCTCAACCAAGAAAGGGAACACAGCTCTGCACATCGCTGCTCTTGGTAAGTTGAACGGCCAGGACAAAGTCCTGACAGGGATTGGTTTTCTGTAGTTTAAAAGATAGCTAAGTAAAAAAAAAATATGAGGGTTTTATAGGAGACCTCTGAGAAAAAGTAAAAAATGCTGCATTAAAGATTAAACCACAGTGGCATCCTTTTCTTTATTTTCTG
>NW_007523031.1:0-228 GCF_000475195.1 Diaphorina citri
AAATTGGCTAACCTTACAAAAGAGCAAATTTTATTTCAGAATAGAAGCTGAGTATAAAACAAATTATTGAAAAATATAGGGAGGGTCCTGGTAGTGTTGACATTGCAATAACTCACAACACATCATAAAATCTTCAACAATAATGGCATATCAAATTCAAGTTCTGTACTTCGATTTATGAGCTTAATATTTACATAAGGAAGAATGAAAATTAATCAATTGTGCATA
>NW_007523032.1:0-228 GCF_000475195.1 Diaphorina citri
ATATCTCTATCGGACAGTATACTGGGAGGTGGAGATCACAGTTATACCATAGGACAAGATACGTTGGAGAGAATTGTCAGTATGGAGGGAGAACGGAGGTTTGATCCTGAAGGTAAGAAAACAAGAGGTAAAGGAGATGTAACCTCCACTATATCTCTATCGGACAGTATACTGGGAGGTGGAGATCACAGTTATACCATAGGACAAGATACGTTGGAGAGAATTGTC
>NW_007523033.1:0-228 GCF_000475195.1 Diaphorina citri
GTGACAGGTTGCTCCATCTTGTTGGAAGTACAGTTGGCAACGACTGAGACCACGGCGGCGAAGTTCTGGAACAAGAAACTCCCTTAGCATTCTTTGGTAGCGTTCGGCATTCACGGTGACTGTTCTTCCATCTTCTTCAAAAAATAGGGTCCAATTGCACGTGATTTTGATACTGCAGCCCACACTGTAACTTTCTCAGAGTGCAAAGGTCGTTCATGTAGCTGTCTG
>NW_007523034.1:0-228 GCF_000475195.1 Diaphorina citri
GTTGTTTGGTATTCTGACATTCTCAACAGTATTATTGATTAGGGAGGAAAACTACTCCAAAAAGATAAAAATACAGTTACATACATTATCTTCTTAACAAACCTAATTCAAGAGGTTTTTAGCCTGATAATATGAAACATGAGAAACTTGAACAAGCTGGGCCCGTCCCTCCGGGAATTTTTTAGCCCGTGGTTTATTCGATCATGGTTAAAGAATACCTTTGTACCT
>NW_007523035.1:0-228 GCF_000475195.1 Diaphorina citri
ACTATTAAAAAAAATCAATTGATTTTTATTAATTCTGATAGATGGGATCATTTCATGATGGCGATTGAATTATTAAATACTTACTTCAGGTATCTTAGCTTATAACTTATATCAAGTGCTTATAACTTATTTCATGTAGGTACCTAGACCTATACCTATTTAATTAATACACTTACAATCATGTTCCTGCCTATAACACGTAGGTAATACGTTTCTAAAAGATACTGA
>NW_007523036.1:0-228 GCF_000475195.1 Diaphorina citri
CCAATACTTACTTTGCCTAACCAATACTTACTTCGCCCAAACCATTACTTACTTTGCCTAACCAATACTTACTTTGCCTAACCAATACTTTACTTTGCCTAACCAATACTTACTTTGGCGGTCTCGGCATGGAACAGCTGCTCGGCGGAGCACAGTGTCTGCAGATTGTTCACCAGGAAGAGGACCCGAGACTCGTGCAGAGCGGGTAGCTCATCGTGCAACTCCGTG
>NW_007523037.1:0-228 GCF_000475195.1 Diaphorina citri
GAGGCTGTGTCTGAAGAAATTGAAGAGAAGAGAGAAGAAATAATTGAAAATCCGGAGACTGTGTCTGAAGAAATTGAAGAGAAGAGAGAACAAATTATTGAAAATCCCGAGACTGTGTCAGAAGAAATTGAAGAGAAGAGGGAAGAAATGATTGAAAATCCCGAGACTGTATCTGAGGAAATTGAAGAGAAGAGAGAAGAAAGCATGGATCATCCCGAGACTGTGCCT
>NW_007523038.1:0-228 GCF_000475195.1 Diaphorina citri
AGTGTGTTCCCCGTGCATTTCTTATGGGGAAATTAAAAAACGTCAATATCTCGGGAACGGTTTGGAATTTCGGGATTTGCCGATTTTTCCCAGTATGTACAAAAAATAAGGAATCCAATGGTGAAAACCGCATCTCCCTAGCACGTCTAAAAGTGGGTTAGAATTAGTATGAGTGAGTGAGTCAGTCAGTCAGTTACACAAGGGGCTGTATATATTTAGGACTCGCAC
>NW_007523039.1:0-228 GCF_000475195.1 Diaphorina citri
TAATTCCTTGAGAATATGATGTAGAGCATCTTCATTAACCTTCTCACATAGAGGTGGTACATTGTAAAGCTGAAAATATAACGTTAGAGCATTAAAAGAGCTGAATACACATTAGACTCATTCTTTTTTTTGTACCAATGAAACAACTGCTACATTAGACTCGTGTGTTCTGTGTCGTGACACGCCCATCCCAGAGTATGTTTCTCATCAGATGAGCTAGGAGAGGCA
>NW_007523040.1:0-228 GCF_000475195.1 Diaphorina citri
TTAAACGCAAAGTTCTTCGGGTCATCTTCTTCCATAGCTTGATCACTTTCTTTTCCCTTTGTTTGTATTAGCTGATGGGTTCTTGTACATCTATTACAGTCGAACCTGTCTAAGTGGGACCCGTCTAAGTGGGAAACCTGGATAACTGGAAAAAAAAATCGTGACCCCTTCATTTTTTACTAAAAAAACCTGTTTAAATGGGAAAATTGAGCCTCTAAAAGTGGGAAT
>NW_007523041.1:0-228 GCF_000475195.1 Diaphorina citri
CCTAGGACACATCATGAGAGGACCCAAGTACGAAATCCTACATCTCATAATACAGGGCAAAATCATCGGGAAACGATCCGTGGGAAGAAGGAGAATATCCTGGTTGCGAAATCTGCGAGAATGGTTCAATTGCTCGTCATGTGACCTGTTCAAAGCCGCTGTAAACAAAGTTCGAATTGCTATGATGATAGCCAACCTCCGAGATGGAGAAGGCACCTGAAGAAGAAG
>NW_007523042.1:0-228 GCF_000475195.1 Diaphorina citri
GTTAACCAAAGCGACAACAGATCTAAACCACCGGAAAAAAGTTCAAAGAAGCACTTTCTACAAGTGAAAAAATTGCAATGTCTGAATGAAAAGGTCCGAACCACTTTCTTTGATGACTTTAACAAGTTGAAATCACAAGAACTTGACAACAAGACTATGTATAGTACCTCTGATATTGTGAGGAGTTTCACTTGACAATTTTTCAATTTCCTCCGATACCTTGTCTGC
>NW_007523043.1:0-228 GCF_000475195.1 Diaphorina citri
TTAGACTTTTAATAAAAGCCGAGATAGAACCGATTTCTCTAACATTCTCCCTGTCATAATCATAATCATCCCCGAGAAACATAATTGTCAGTCGTTGTAAGAGACGGTACCACATTCGCATGATGCATGATTGTGTTCTGCTGTTTCTAGTGCCTTCTTACAGAGACACAGTTTTCAGCTTTACCTACAGATTTGTTTGAGTGGTAATAGTGATTGAGGTTCTTGAAG
>NW_007523044.1:0-228 GCF_000475195.1 Diaphorina citri
TGGAGAAACGTCAAGTTGTACGTCTCAAGGAAAGCTTTAACTTTAACGCTTCTGGGTCACTCATATTATGCACTGCAACTTTTATGAACTAAAAACAATAGTAGTATTTTTGCACTTGATGAAAAAATTAAAGAAACTTTAAACGACACTATGTCCCCTGTACATTATCGTCATTATAAACAATTATATTTTTACAATTTTATTGAAGAAATTTAAAAATAAAAATAA
>NW_007523045.1:0-228 GCF_000475195.1 Diaphorina citri
TCTTATTAAAAATAAACCCCTTTGTCTTGTTAATCGAATTCATATTTAATCCAGTGTTATTATTGTTATCTTAAACCATGGAGGGAAGAGAAGAAGGAGAGGTCAGTGGGGATGAATATGAGGGAGCCGAAATATGTATATGTCGGAAATGGACTCCTTCCGTCTGATGGTGGGTGTTCTCCCTCCTCCAAAGACATATTCACTACACTCTAATAAAGATTTTTAAAA
>NW_007523046.1:0-228 GCF_000475195.1 Diaphorina citri
AACTCCATGTATTTTAAATGGAAAAAAATTAAATGAACATTTAGGTACCTATCTCCCCAGTCTCCTATATGTATTTGGCAGTAGTCCATGAAGAGTTCAGGCATCACGGGAACAAATGTTTGGAAATATGACGTGATCAGTCCAGTCTTCAGCTTCGTTTTTTACTTACCATAGAGGGTGTAATATATTCTTACAGAAAATCTAAAATGGGAAGGGGGGATTTCAAAT
>NW_007523047.1:0-228 GCF_000475195.1 Diaphorina citri
GTTTATATTTCTCTTTGTAGAAGGACACAGTGGGCAGGTAGATATTCCTCTTTTCTTCATTGACCTCATGGGGTTGGTCACAATTGGTCTCAAACCGAATAGTGGGATCAAGGATGACACCATTCTTTGTCTTTTTGTCAATCACAATGATGTCAATTCTCCGAGTGGACCCATTGTCAGCAGTACTGGTAACTTCTTCATGAACTTCATAGTTGACATTTTTCCTTA
>NW_007523048.1:0-228 GCF_000475195.1 Diaphorina citri
ATTTTTTTTCCAACGAATATCCTGTATTCAATGTAATTTAAATGAGAGTGTTCCCACTATTCACGACACGATTTTTTTCCAACGAATATCCTGTATTCAATGTAATTTAAATGAGAGTGTTCCCAAGTTCCAGCCTAACGCACACAGTGTTTACACGAAACAATTCGACCCACTTTTGACCCCCCTGTATCTTTGTTCCAGTAATACGTAGAACTTTGAAACTTTTCA
>NW_007523049.1:0-228 GCF_000475195.1 Diaphorina citri
ATAGGCAAGGTTGGTAAACTTGCCTTGTTTTTAAGTTACCACTCCCATGCCAAACTGTAAAAACAATATCCTGTCTCAGTGTCTCAACTCAACCCGGTACATTATCACAACCTTAATTAGGTACTAGTTATATGCTATAATATGAGTACCTATTATAAGCACAATATAACATTCTCAAATCTAATCTGAAGTAAGGTAGTGGATACCTACCTAGTGAACCTAGTCTAT
>NW_007523050.1:0-228 GCF_000475195.1 Diaphorina citri
TATGTACGTAGGTAGTTCTAAATCAAATGCTTATAATTTCCAAATGACATTAATTTCCAATTTTGACATTATATGGGGTGGCGGTACTTATTTCCAGTATTTCTGCTATCAAACTAGCTCCCTCCCTCCCCGGGGAAACCGACCTCTTCGGTCCCAGTTGGACGCAGTGATGGAAGAAACAATAGTTACAAATTACATCACTGAACACTCCTAACTTTGAATTTCAAT
>NW_007523051.1:0-228 GCF_000475195.1 Diaphorina citri
GTACTAGGGGCACAGGGTGCTACACAAGTACTGGTACTAGGAGTACTAGATGCAAGGGGTTCCGGGCAAGTACCGGGTTTATAAGAAGCGCGAGATTTATTTTCATGTTTATCCAAATGTAACAATGAATGATGTTTGGCTCTACAAAATGAGCAACCAAGCTTACTTTTACACTCACTTACCGCGTGACCTTTACCCAAGCAGTTAAAACACAGGGTGTTATCACGT
>NW_007523052.1:0-228 GCF_000475195.1 Diaphorina citri
GGAAACTGTTTTAATTTCTGTGAGAACTTTAGAAGAAAGGAGATAAACTTTAACAGCTGGTGTGTGTATACTGTATAGGTAGTTATCATTTACAAGTTCATCAATGAATTCTGTGAAGGACTGATCAGTTTGATAGTACCACCCAGAGTGCCAGACTCACTGATGAAGTCTGTATTCTAATTCGCGGTACAATTACTTTATTTACTCGTCCTTCCTTATTCATTGCAC
>NW_007523053.1:0-228 GCF_000475195.1 Diaphorina citri
CACGAGCATTACCTCTGTGGGTCTGTAGCACATAAGGCTACACAAATTTTTGGTATTTAAATATTACTATTTCTCCATTCCAATTTATCGATGATGTGGTCAAGTGGTCCTACCGTAAGTCTGAATACCTAACGATCCTGAGTTCGGATTTTCCTAATGAACCTATTTTTTCTTTCTTTTTCAATTCTATTTTACTGACGTAGGTAATTTTTTCAATTCAATTCAATA
>NW_007523054.1:0-228 GCF_000475195.1 Diaphorina citri
TTAGGCCCCAGAACGCATTGACTGCGGCCCGTCAGGTAGGACTCAAACCATTGGACCGCGGACTCATCAAAACCGAAAGTTTTCAGTTTGGTGAGGAGAATTTTGTGCGATACGAGGTCAAATGCTTTGCTGAAGTCAAACAGGACAAGGATGGAGGCCATCGTGTTATCCATGGCGGCATGGATATCGTCAGATACCTTGAGAAGCGCGGAACACGTACTATGACCA
>NW_007523055.1:0-228 GCF_000475195.1 Diaphorina citri
CGCTAAGTCAGCTAAACCCATTTCTTTAGGCGGTAATTGAGGTTACAATGACACTGGCTGCACTGGCTTAGCTCTGACTGTACGCTTCCTGCGTAACGTGTATCAATGATGTGAGGCAAGCGGCCTGGAAAACTCAGACAGTAGTTTAAATTTAAAGACATTCCCATTCTGGGGGATCTGGTTTAGTGGGATATCTCCTAAAACTCTCTGACCTAAGGCTCGCTTGCA
>NW_007523056.1:0-228 GCF_000475195.1 Diaphorina citri
ATGGTTCTCTTCTAACTGTCTACATAATAAATATATGTACATAATTATATCTGTATGTATAATTTATATGTACGCACAGTCTTCCCGTTTCACCTCTATTGTGTTTTCCAATAAATTCAATATACAATCAGTTGTCCTATACCCTACAGTAATAGATTGCTACTGAGAGAAAAGTGATTTAGTTTCATGAGGACAAATACTTATCTTGTTTTCTTCTTTTACTCTACC
>NW_007523057.1:0-228 GCF_000475195.1 Diaphorina citri
GTGAATACAGTCAGAAATAAACAATCGTTTGAACCTCGATTATCATTTTCTCAATATTTTCAATAAACGGTGAGTATACCATCTCATATTCAACGAGGTGGATTACTAGATATCCATGAAACAACGGAATTATTGTGTCGCTTGGATAAGCCTAATAGTTCTGATTAAAAACACAAGACAAGCCCATTACTGTTGTTATCAGAGGAAAATATTGGGAGTAGGGCCTGC
>NW_007523058.1:0-228 GCF_000475195.1 Diaphorina citri
AAATGAAAAGTATAATATAAACGTGCAAACTAAAGATAAAAAGTAAAAAATGAATTCAGATTGTACAAGTTGCGGAAATAAAATCAAAATTTCGAATTTCCCGCCAACTTTACACGCAAAAAGGCAGACGATGGCCTAGCTCAGCCCAGTATAGTGTTGGGAATAATCGATTATTTCACATAATCGATTATCAATAATCGATTATAAAAAATAATCGATTAATCGATT
>NW_007523059.1:0-228 GCF_000475195.1 Diaphorina citri
GACGTTAATAAAGTGAAGCCATTGATCAAAGTGCGGGCGAACTTGAGGGGGCGAAACTGTCTGGGTAGATAATGTTGTGTCCTAACTTCTAATCCTAATCTCCTAATACATCAAACCTGAGTGCACGCATAAATCACCTCATCTGCGGACACATCCACATAAATTCACCAAGACTAAACCAAGTTTTACTGGTTCGGGATTTTGTGTGGCATCAAGAATCAAGAAGAT
>NW_007523060.1:0-228 GCF_000475195.1 Diaphorina citri
GTACTTTCCGACGTGCATTACTGTAGCACCAGACTGAAAAATTGACTTTTTTCCCCAAAGCATACATAACTTCTTCGAAGTTTATGCAAACGATACGGGGTGAACGAGTATTATTTACACAACAAATTGTTTTGTATTTCTTTCCATGTTTATGATCAGTTGATCACAATGTTTCCTATGTATATGAAATAAGTACATGATAAAATATCGTATGTATGAATAAGATAT
>NW_007523061.1:0-228 GCF_000475195.1 Diaphorina citri
AATTGAAAATAAGATTTGGACAAACGAAATTGATGAATATCTAATGATGTACAGAGCTACTCCTCACTGTACCACTGGCTTTACCCCTGCTGAGATGTTATTAAAAATTCTTTCAAAACGTTTGTCCCTCAGATCAATGAGTTTCCACACGATGATAATTATCAAGCGTTTCATGAAAAGGATGCCCGAAATAAAGCTAAGATGAAACAATATGCGGATAAAACACGT
>NW_007523062.1:0-228 GCF_000475195.1 Diaphorina citri
AGCTTGTCTGTATATTTTGTGTTTACCATGTATGCATCACCGATGTAGCTTCCTCAGGTAGAATCCCTGAGGCACGCGCCTACAATTTACAAAGCATGCGCTCAACCTCTGTGAACCCTTTCTTAACAAACACATTAGTTTGAGGATAAATAAGGGGTATTTCAGAGCTACTTGTTGGATTTTTACGAATGAGTGACAGTGGTCATGCAGAGAAATTACGAGACCAAG
>NW_007523063.1:0-228 GCF_000475195.1 Diaphorina citri
TCTAATCCAAGACCAATTCTCGTAGGCCTCACAACTCAGAGACGTAAGACTCAGATTCTAAGGAATACTCCATTGCTTAAAGGTTCAAGAATATTTGTGAGACCGGATGCACCCCCAGAAATCAGAGAGACTCAGAAAAAACTTCGAGCTGAAAGAAACAACTTGCGGAGGGAAGGTAAATATGCTGTCATAAACAAAGGCAAGCTTGTTACAAATGAGGAGAATTAT
>NW_007523064.1:0-228 GCF_000475195.1 Diaphorina citri
CGCGGGAAATCAATACGATGGTCTGAAAGGACTTCCTTCACTACCGCGGAAACCAATACGGTGGTCTGAAAGGACTTCTTTCACTACCGCGGGAAATCAATACGATGGTCTGAAAGGACTTCCTTCACTACCGCGGAAACCAATACGGTGGTCTGAAAGGACTTCCTTCACTACCGCAGGAAACTAATACGGTGGTCTGAAAGGACTTCCTTCACTTCCGCGAGAAAC
>NW_007523065.1:0-228 GCF_000475195.1 Diaphorina citri
TTCGATTCTTTCCTTCGTCAATAAATTTAATTAAATATCATAAATTATTTATTGATAAATTCGCACGTGAACAGTTTACTTTTGTGATTTTTCACGCTCGTCCGACTTACAGTAGAAAATTTACGGGTCTGATACTCCCCCTGTGTCATCGAATTTCACTCTTCTTTGTGAACTATTGACCTGTAACTCCTTAACCGTGAGTCGGATAGTGTTCAAAGTAGCACCATT
>NW_007523066.1:0-228 GCF_000475195.1 Diaphorina citri
AACCAGGCCCATCCACCGTTCCCCAACCAGGCCCATCCACCGTTCCCCAACCAGGCCCATCCACCGTTCCCCGACCAGACCCAAGTGATGATGGACCGTCAAAAAAAAAAAAAGAGAAAAAGAGTTAGTTAGGACTTAGAACTTAATATACCTATATAGGGTAAGTGTACCATTTATTCGCCCACCTAAAAAACGTACCATTTATTGGCCCACCTGCCCACATTTATT
>NW_007523067.1:0-228 GCF_000475195.1 Diaphorina citri
ACAGATACACTTTTCATTCATCCCTTCAAATTTTAGGTGGAAAAATCAAGGGGAAAAAACATCTCTTCTTCACGATTAATATTATTTGCCCACCCAGTCAACCCATGTTTTGTTGTAATAATACGTTACGTGCTGCTTTATTTGAACAACTTTTTGCCCAGACTACAACATTTCCTTTCGCCATTCATACTGAGGGAACCCTTCATATTAACTCCTCTCCAGTCTCTT
>NW_007523068.1:0-228 GCF_000475195.1 Diaphorina citri
AACATGTCTAACCCAAAAAAAGTGCAAAAAGTTTAACAGAAGTTGTATCAAAAAGAACTTTCTGGTTGATACACTGATCCCATATAAATTTCAACCTGCGATTACGAACCCAGAAAAACTTCTAAAAATGAACCCAGAAAAACATCCAAAAATGTACCCAGAAAAACATCCAAAGATTGTACAAAGACAACAAAAGACTGTAATCCTGGGCCGTAAGAGAAACATCAC
>NW_007523069.1:0-228 GCF_000475195.1 Diaphorina citri
TAAATCTGTAACTTGTCCAATGTGTAATGGAAATCACAAGCTAGCTTTGTGTCCAGGGTTCATTAAGATGGATCCCTCGCAAAGATACCAGGCAGTGAAAGATATGAAACTCTGTTTCTGTTGTTTTTCTTATTCCCATTCAAGGAATGAGTGTCAATCAACTTATAGGTGCAAAACATGTGGAAGTACTTCTCATCACACTATGCTTCATTCTCCAACACGTTTTCC
>NW_007523070.1:0-228 GCF_000475195.1 Diaphorina citri
GATATTTGGCCTTGGCCGGACTTATGCCACACCCTGTATTTATAATATGTAGTTACATAGGTTACATGGAAAACACTATATCAAACTTACAATTGCTATAATGAGTTGTCATGTTTTGCCATCTCTTGGTGGCATCTTCCAGGGGTTTATTCCAGGGGTTTATTCTTTCTTTACAATATTCTTTACATGATTAATCTTCAACATCCCTGTAAGTACTTCTGTACTTTT
>NW_007523071.1:0-228 GCF_000475195.1 Diaphorina citri
TTCAGGTCTAAACGAGTAAAATTTGCGCAAAAATCGTGTGTACACACACAACGATCGGTCGAAAGGTCAGGTTGGAAGACCAAATAGGGAGACATATTGTAGCATGGCTTTAGGCACATATTGGGTGAATTTTCTTTCCTTTTTCTGATAAACAAGTTTATCCGGTTAATCCATGAATTTGGAAAATGGGTTCCAAACAATCAACCCATGTTTCTCGAACAAAATGTC
>NW_007523072.1:0-228 GCF_000475195.1 Diaphorina citri
CAATTTATTATTTAAAGCGAAACTAATTTTACAATAAGACTAGAATTCTTTATAATTTATTGGACCAGAGATTTTTTTCAAAACCCCTGTTTTGTCTTGGGATAATTTGTCCATACATGATGAAAATATCATTTGTTTGTGTTGATGATGGCCTCGGTAGCGTAGTGGTCAAGACGCTCGCCTGGTAAACAGGAGGGTGTGGGTTCGATCCCAGCCGAGGCATGGAAT
>NW_007523073.1:0-228 GCF_000475195.1 Diaphorina citri
ACCTTCTCCTCCTCCTCTTCCTCCTCCACTTTTTCGACCTTTCTTCTCCACTCATCCTTCCTCTACCTTCTCCTCCTCTTTCTCCTCCTCATCCTTCCTTTACCTCCTCCACTTTTTTCACCCTTTCTCCTCCACTCATCATCATCCTCCTCCTCCTCCTCCACTTTTTCACCCTTCTTCTCCACTCTTTCCTCTACCTTCTTCTTCTCCTCCTCCACGCTTTCTTCC
>NW_007523074.1:0-228 GCF_000475195.1 Diaphorina citri
TGTTTATGAAGCTGTATGAGTACTTCAGAGATTTTTCTTTTAGTTATTTATTATTTTGTAATTGAGATTTTGAAGTTTCAAGTCCGTAAAAGTTGATTTTGTTAGCGTTTGTAATTTATTTATTTTTTCTTTGTGCTACTTACTCGGCAAGGTTTTTGTGGAGATTTTGGCCATGAGCAACAGATCAACTCCATATTCATTATTCTCCTCTGTCATCTAGAGCTAGCG
>NW_007523075.1:0-228 GCF_000475195.1 Diaphorina citri
AACAAGAACCATATTGTACATTTTAGTGAATCGGCTACGGCTGCTGTATGTTTCATAGAGGCCGTATTGTTAGGATGGCACTTATGAAGATCTTCTCGTGGATAAACATCAGGATTTTTTGTCCTTCCATTTTTTAATCAAATATCTTACATTCCTACCTGAAGGTAATAGAGTTCAAATTGTGTTTTATTAGAAAACCTAGCAGTACCCACTATTTGTTGCTAACTA
>NW_007523076.1:0-228 GCF_000475195.1 Diaphorina citri
GGTTACATAATATTGATATTGTAAACAATGTTGACGTTGCAGGAAGATCTACAGTGTAAACATCGTGATACTTCCTATCATTTATTTCTTCTTTGAAAACTAGTTAGGTATCTGTGTTTCCAGGAGGGGGGATTATTTTGACCTCATCACTAACAATTACCTTCAGGACAATCCTCAGTGGGCACCACGTCGAAAATCATCGCCCGTCTCTTCTTCACAGCGAGATTG
>NW_007523077.1:0-228 GCF_000475195.1 Diaphorina citri
TGGAGTAAAGGGACTCTTTAGCCCAACAGGAGGGAGGGGGATAAAACAGAAGGGAGAAAAATATCATTATCCCATTATTCTTTTTTCGAGTGTGAAGTTTGCAGAATGGGCCCCGGGGAACATGATTGAAACGTGGAAATGGGATATGATACAGAGAGGGAGGGAGCGAAAGAGAAGAGAGAGGAGGAGGATGGGAGGGAAGGAGAAAGCATGTCACAAGAAGAGAGG
>NW_007523078.1:0-228 GCF_000475195.1 Diaphorina citri
TTCTACGGGGTGTTTCGAAAAGTGAGTTTCCCTTCGAAAAGTCAGAGTTTAACTCCATACACAATAAGCCCACCTGAGCCTTAGGTGTAGGGGCAAACAGCCCTAAAGGATGGGTTAAGGTTCTAGGAATCTACAAAGTACCTCTTCGAGAGAATAAAATATACCTTGTTTTTCCTGCTCGAATAAGACTAAAAAAGTCCTTTACCCCAGCAGTCTAAACAAGAAAAC
>NW_007523079.1:0-228 GCF_000475195.1 Diaphorina citri
CCATTTTGGCTTTAAATTGATGCTAACTTTATTTTGGCTTTTCGTGATTTTCAGGTGTTCAAAATGTTTGAAGCAGAGGTGATAGCAGCTCAGAAGTATTTCTATGAATCAGACTGTAGACCCAATGCTTTGCCCTACTATATGGGAAGGAGACTGGTGTGTTCCAGTATTAAAAATAGAATTCAGATCTTGAGAGAAGTAAGTTATTAGATTATTGGTCCTGTAATT
>NW_007523080.1:0-228 GCF_000475195.1 Diaphorina citri
TGAAAACTCACTTCGCTCGATCACAGATTTCATAATTTATTGAGAGATTTTTAATTTCCTGTATTCCTGTATTATATTTGATAGATACATAGATAGAGTCGAGAATTGTGTATTGCGGCCAGATGATTTTCTCATTTCTTATATTTAACAATATTATTTAATCGTGCATCGTACTCGTTTTCCAATTTCCAATGTAACCTACCGGCAGTCTAACACGAGGTGCAGCGT
>NW_007523081.1:0-228 GCF_000475195.1 Diaphorina citri
TTCTGTGATCCTAGCTTTAAGTTTTTCGAATACCCTCGCCTGGGTGGCTCATTCTATGGCGTGATGAATGCTGAATGGACGTCACGAAGTGAGTTCTATAGGGTGTTTCAGATAGAATAGAATATTCCTGGTTTATACAGTGGGTGATTATTCTGTGATCCTAGCTTTAAGTTTTTCGAATACCCTCGCCTGGGTGGCTCATTCTATGGCGTGATGAATGCTGAATGG
>NW_007523082.1:0-227 GCF_000475195.1 Diaphorina citri
TCCGATTTTGGTTGGTAGCGCGTGCCTTGTAAGCTCTAGGCCGCGGGTTCGATTCCTGACCGGGGTGGATTTTATCCTATACGGATAAGGTTCGCTCTCGGAACGGATGGCTTTTTCCCATCCTATCTACCTCCTCTCTTCGATTTCGGGACAAGACCTTGGCTAGCAGTTACAGTTCCCTTATGAAACCTCTTTTTTTATCATCCGATTTTTTTTCTCCCAAATGT
>NW_007523083.1:0-227 GCF_000475195.1 Diaphorina citri
TCAATTCACTCTAGCCAATATTGGATATTGGAAAACCGAAATACACTGGTTCGAAACCACCATCATACACAACATCATGTATGTGCTAACGGGTTAAAAGTTCCTCATCTAATGAATGATCGCTAAGTTTTTATCCATCTTGAATCTGATTCATAATTAGTTCTGCTTTCTATACCTAACTCTAGAATGAGTCTAAATAAAGCACCACATATACACTACATATTATT
>NW_007523084.1:0-227 GCF_000475195.1 Diaphorina citri
CAAGTATTGGGATTTTATCGTCGACATGCTGATTATTCGTTCTGAAGAGATTTCTTTAATGTTTTTGATGTTGCCTTCACTTTTACCTTCGTAGAGGTCACTGTTTGACATGCTAATTTCTTTTATAGCTTTAATGTTTCCTTCCCTTTTTGGTTCATAGACGTCACTGTTTGTGTCTGCTACGGATTCTGGAAGGGGCTCTCCATCAGTTCGATCTAAAGGAGAGA
>NW_007523085.1:0-227 GCF_000475195.1 Diaphorina citri
CATTTCAAAGGAGACTGACTGCTTTACATTTACCCTTTGTTACTTGTACATCTTGTACCAGACAAAGAGAGAGAGAGATTGTCTTTTTGCTGACTGATGATTCTAAATGACATCTTGTAAAATCTAACAAAAAATAAATAAAAAGAGAGAAGAGCGAGAGCGAGAGAGAGAGAGAGAGAGAGAGAGAGAGAGAGAGAGAGAGAGAGAGAGAGAGAGAGAGAGAGAGA
>NW_007523086.1:0-227 GCF_000475195.1 Diaphorina citri
TATGGTCGCTACAGCTTTCTTGGTCTTCTCTTACCCTCCAGTCTTTTATTTCGTGTATTATCCCTTCAGTACACATTGCCAAATCTATGAACGATTCTTGGAGTCCTCGAACAAAAGTTGGTGTAATTCCATCATTCACAAGAGGTACCTATAGTCTTTGTTCGGCCATCCATTCTTTCAGGATAGTACCTCTTCTGAAGTTTTTGCTGCTTCCCCAGTCTGTTGAT
>NW_007523087.1:0-227 GCF_000475195.1 Diaphorina citri
TAAACAAATTAGGTAGGTACATAGGTACTGATTTTCTCTAATCACTACGGGCTAAAAAATTCCCGGAGGGACGGATCCTGCTTGTTATATGTATTATGTCTGGTTGCTTCATCTATGGTCACAAAAAGCTTCAAAAGGCAAAACCAATTATGCCAAGTCCATGATTTACGAATTTTGACACAAGATTGATGCTAACTATTTCTTATACCCGTGGCCTTAATGATTGT
>NW_007523088.1:0-227 GCF_000475195.1 Diaphorina citri
GGTTGAAAGTCAGCGTCCTTAAATGATCCTTAACCACTCATCCACAGAGGTGAGCAGATAGCAGATGCTTTCTAAATCCAGACAACTCGTAAGGAACTGAGCCACCTATGGTGTTCGGAAACCACTTCACTAACCAAACCGAATGAACTCCTAGTTCCTAGGCTGGTTCTCTATTCCAGCTAATAGGTTCGACAGGCATTCCCCAAGGTCTTCTAGTTCTAGCTTAA
>NW_007523089.1:0-227 GCF_000475195.1 Diaphorina citri
CCAGCGACGAACCCTCATGATGGCATGCATGATTGGACCAATCAGAACCAAGGAGATAAGGATGAGGAACCAAACCTGGCCGGGAGACGAAACGGATATTAGACGCAAATTTGTAGGTATTTGTAATTTGTAACTTATTAGAGTTATTAGTAAACTTTACCTATGAAATATATAAGACCTTGTTTAGACTGCGGGAGTAAAGGGACTTTTCAGTCTCATTCTGGCAG
>NW_007523090.1:0-227 GCF_000475195.1 Diaphorina citri
TTTGTTTCTCATTTAGAACTTTTTGGGCCCCTTTCTGTAAAGAACCTCAGAAAAAGAGATCATCTTTCAACTACACCATAATATTATCTGCTCCGAATTAAAAATCTGTACTGTTTAGATATATAAAAATAGGTACTAAATCTGTAGGTTAAATTTTAAATCAATAGATTATATTATAGGGAGGGGTACCTATTAAGTATGGGAACTACCTAATCAGCTCGTGGTTG
>NW_007523091.1:0-227 GCF_000475195.1 Diaphorina citri
CTTTGAGGATATGTATTATGAAGTTGAGGCCCACCTAGCAAAGCTAAAACAAGAATCTGCTGAAGCTGCTGCCAGAGCTGCAACCCAGACCGCTGCTGCTGCAGCTGCTGCTGCTAATGCCGCTCGCGAACCTGCATTCAAATTGAAACTACCAACCATTTCAGTCCCTGTATTTTCTGGGGATGTGATGGAATTTCCCGCATGGAAGTCACTCTACGACGAGATTG
>NW_007523092.1:0-227 GCF_000475195.1 Diaphorina citri
GGAGACTGCAGAGAGCCAAAAGAGAATCAAGCAGAAAGCATAGCACATAGACATAGAGCATCAAGCAGGTAGAAGGAAGTGACAAATTCAAACTGCATAGACCTGAGAGCAAACATCTCTATGCTCTTTGCTCCTCTCTGTTTTTAGCCTAACAAACACTTCACCATGTGACGTAGACCCATGCATTAGTCTGTCTAGTAACAGTGAAAAAATGTCTGACCTTATTT
>NW_007523093.1:0-227 GCF_000475195.1 Diaphorina citri
TAATAGGGTGTACGCGTGTTGAGTACCTACTACCTACTTTTACTACTGCTTGCTAAGGTCTGATATCTCACCATGTACTCAACACTGTCGATACAATGCTGATGTTACGTAGCTATATACAGGGTGTTCACTTGAGATTTGTCCCCTAAGAGGAGCACCGTAGCTATAATAGGGTGTACGCGTGTTGAGTACCTACTACCTACTTTTACTACTGCTTGTTAAAGTCT
>NW_007523094.1:0-227 GCF_000475195.1 Diaphorina citri
ACAATGGACAAAAATACGTACTATATCGTAGGTCCATAAGTTTTTATTGGTTGAGCACATTTATCATGTATGTCTAATTGAATAACAGTTGTTCTGCTCTTAAGACCACGATTGTGTCATGGTCTGTCATAATACCTACGAATTCGTATTACATTTACTTAAGCTCTAATTAATCTATAGCGGGCCGCAGAACAAAAGCATAAAACAATCGGAGTACTCTTTACACA
>NW_007523095.1:0-227 GCF_000475195.1 Diaphorina citri
GTTCTTGTTTGGTTTTTTTGGCTTTAGTTTTCTCGATTAGGCGCTTTTACACTGTGCTTCTTGCAGTTTCAACTACTGATGATTTCAATTTGTTGCTTCGGTTCTTGATTCCAAAGGAGTTGATTTTGTTTTTGTAGGAACTATCGGTCGATCCAATTGGCGTTTGTAACTAGAAAACTAACTGCAGAAATTTGGGGATGTGTTGTTATTGCCAAAGAAGTGACCAA
>NW_007523096.1:0-227 GCF_000475195.1 Diaphorina citri
CTAGGCGAATCCGAGGAATGTCTCAAACAAGCCTACATGGAAATCAAAGAACTCGTCGAAACTTTAGACAACCTTGAGAAAGACAAAGCTAAAATACAAAACGAACTGAAAGAAAGTCAAAACACAGTGGAAGGTCTGCAAACCGAGCTGAACTTTGTGAATGAAGACTTTGACAATGTGGCTCAGGAACTAAAGCAACGTACAGAGGAGATGAAACGTCTACAGGG
>NW_007523097.1:0-227 GCF_000475195.1 Diaphorina citri
AGATATAGAACCTGCCTAACAAAATTAATTAAAAGAGCTAGAGTATTACACTATAAAAATGAACTAGAGAAAATACCACCAAATGAACCTCGTAAAATGTGGCATATTTTACATGAAATCACAGAAAAAAAGAAAATTAAGCATAATAGCATAAAATTCATTCAAATAGGTGATCGAAAAGTAAACTGCTTAGAAAATTCTCAGTTGGCAGCAAAGGAATTTAATAG
>NW_007523098.1:0-227 GCF_000475195.1 Diaphorina citri
TTCAAACCACAATTCCTGGAATTTCCAACAACGGAGGAAGACGAGAACACTTGAATTTGGAGATGACTACAACACAGCGTTAACAACACTGATTTTCTCTCTCTCTCTCTCTCTCTCTCTCTCTCTCTCTCTTTCCTTCTCTATCTCCTCTCTCTCTTTCTCTCTCTCTCCTCTCTCTTTCTCTCTCTCTCCTCTCTCTTTCTCTCTCTCTCCTCTCTCTTTCTCTC
>NW_007523099.1:0-227 GCF_000475195.1 Diaphorina citri
GACACCGAAGCGAATACAATAGTCCGTCCCTTATACCTTTTTATTACTATTGTAATAATAAAGGAAGGACGGACTATAAATCATGTCGTGCGTAGTGGGAACACTCATTTAAATTACATTTCCTTCAGGACGTTCAGGGGAAAAAAATAGGATGTAACTCACGACAAGTGGGAACGAGCTTTTAAGTTTACCCATCTTAGATTAGACTTACTATACGCAAATGTTAA
>NW_007523100.1:0-227 GCF_000475195.1 Diaphorina citri
ATTTATATGTTTGATTTTCTTCCAAGTATTTAATCTTGTTTGAGATGTTTCCATTGACTTGTACATTTTGAATGGACATTACTTTCCCTTTTTTTATACTCAATCTTGCACACTTCTCATATCCAATTTTCATTGAGATATCTGTACATACTTCTTCTACAATCTTCAACAATTTATTCACATCCTCGTCATTTGAAGCAAAAAGTTTTAGATCGTCCATGTATAGG
>NW_007523101.1:0-227 GCF_000475195.1 Diaphorina citri
GTTTGGTGATGAACACATGCAACCAGTGTACCGGATCCAGCTTCGTAACCGGATGCAGAAGAGTGGCGAGTCCTTGCAGGAACTTCATGCTGACATCGAGAGATTGGCCTACCTATCTTACAGCCATAGCAACCCGGAGCTCCTGAATGTAATGGCCTATGATGCTTTTGTGAACGCCATAGCCGATCCCGAGTTGCAACTAGCAGTCCGTCTGGCTGGAAAGAAGA
>NW_007523102.1:0-227 GCF_000475195.1 Diaphorina citri
GCAGATATACGCCCACTTTCTAGGTTGCAAAATTAATTAGGTTTTTATTTATTTCGCTTCTTCCTCTCTCGGTTTTCTAGTCACGGGAAAATATGCTGTGGAGAGGTGTAATGGAAAATGATGTTCACTTGATTTGGGTAGAAACACAGTAAAATCACGTCACGTGAAGTTATGGCGTCAAAAGATGTAGTTCAAAGTTGTCTCGTAATATTGTAGGTAATTTCGTT
>NW_007523103.1:0-227 GCF_000475195.1 Diaphorina citri
ACTTAGAGCACTATAGAATTCAAAAAACACTCACCCCTAGCTTGAAAATGAATTTTAAAAGAAAAAAAGACGTTTAAATTTTTTTCAAACAGTATTGCATCAGCTAAATAACTCGATATTTGAAATGTTGAAAACTGTTATATTCCGACCAATTACAGCTATGTGGTGGTCAGGACAGCTTTAAAACCCATCAATATTACTTGTAGTAATAAAAGAAATGGTCAAAC
>NW_007523104.1:0-227 GCF_000475195.1 Diaphorina citri
CCAGCAGAAGCCAGACTTGAGTTCTCGCCACAGTTGAGATATAAGTTTCGTTTTCCTGATAATTCCTCTGCCGCTATCTCAGGCTTTGGACCTCAGTACAGGCACTCTCAACCCATCTAGGAGTGAAGATAGGGGTGGGGGGGTTGTGGAGGCGAGCGAAACCTCCTCGGTGTGAACGGGGCTTGGTTGGGAGGAAAAGTCCTCGTGTGAAAGGAGGCGAGGGGAAG
>NW_007523105.1:0-227 GCF_000475195.1 Diaphorina citri
TTATTATTTCAATTTAGGTTTAAAGTAGTGTCTTAGGTCCCACCAAATTTTGAAATAAATAGGTGGCTACCTACCTACTATTAAAACAATCTTTTAATATAGTATACTGCAGATAAAGAAAGCAAAAAGTAGGTTTAGCCTTAAAGACCTTTTCTTAATCTTCACATTTTTTAGTCCATTCGTTATGGGCACTATGGGGAGTGAAGAGTTTTATTCGTTCTCAACAA
>NW_007523106.1:0-227 GCF_000475195.1 Diaphorina citri
ATTATGTATTGTACCTATATTCTCTGGATAACTATCCCGTTGTTATAGACCACAGCGAAATGTATAGTTGTATACCCATAGCCTATACCTTGCCGTATTTAACGGACCTTGATTTTATGCAAATCGAATACAACAGCAGTTAACAGCAATGTAGAGCTGTCCAAATCAACTACTTGGATTTCCAAACTGATCCGAAAGGCTAGTGGATATTAGATCGGTTTGGATTA
>NW_007523107.1:0-227 GCF_000475195.1 Diaphorina citri
TCAGTTTACTATCATTCTTGATTTGATTTTACTTTCATGTAATGATTTAAAATCAAGACTAGAGCCCGTTCTCCCTTTCTTCCCATTATAATGTTTAAGTCACCCATCCATTTATTGGCCTTTCTCGGCGTAGCTTAACACAGGTGAATTTAAAACCGGTCTTAAATGATCGACTGAAGTGTTATCTAAAACTTTCTCGCTTTGAGTTCATAGGTCGTCGCGACAAA
>NW_007523108.1:0-227 GCF_000475195.1 Diaphorina citri
AACTTGGTTATGTTTACAAGCCAACAAAATGAAAGAAAATTTGGTTCTAGGATGACAAGTTAAATTTGGTTCTAGATGTAGATTAACAAGTTTGCTTGTGCAAAGATACCTAATGCTTAAAGCTAGAAATTTCTATGTGCTTACCTACATATACCTAGGGTTGAACAATGAAATAAGCAAAAGCACAGTGACTAAGCCTAAAATTTGACACTTTTCAAATGATGAAA
>NW_007523109.1:0-227 GCF_000475195.1 Diaphorina citri
AGACTTCTGATAACACCGTAAGGCCAGCGAGCTCTAGGTAATTTCTCTTCTTTGATCAAAACAAACTCCCCAACCCTTTTGGTTCAATAGAGCATACCTTTCCCTGCTTAAATCCTGTACGCTTACTCTCCCGCAAAGACATAACGTATTGATTATACCAATGTTTCCAAAACGTATTCAAATGGGCGTTACCCTTCTTCCAAAACTGTACCAAGTTCTGGAAAGTA
>NW_007523110.1:0-227 GCF_000475195.1 Diaphorina citri
GAAACCTGATTAGCAGGGAAATTAGATCCTCCAGCATGGTTGGTCCTGTGTGTAGGTAATCATTCAGACTCCTTGACGCCTTGTTGAGCTTTGTGTTTGCGCAGAATACAACTCGGATTTTTGTCGTCTCTCTCTGTGGGGTAATAACAGGGTGAAAGTTAAGGTAATGTTTGACATGAACATTAGGATTTTTCTCATCATCAACCGGTTCTATGATACCCAATTCT
>NW_007523111.1:0-227 GCF_000475195.1 Diaphorina citri
AATAGATTGAATGGCGGCTTTTGAGTCACTTAGGATTACTACCTTATTGAATTTGTGTGTTCTGAAAAGAAGTTGTTGGATGGCAAATTTTATGGCTTCGATAAAACATTGGGCTTCGTCCCAATGTAGGTTTATTTTCACTAACAATAAGCTATAACCAATCTGATTGGTTGGAAAATTTGAAATCAACCAATCAGATTGAAATGTAGGTTTATTTTCACTAACAA
>NW_007523112.1:0-227 GCF_000475195.1 Diaphorina citri
ACTCAATCTTTTGATCGGACCGTTACCGGACCGTGACTGGACCTTGACTGGCACTATAGTGTGAATCAGGCTTAACTCTATTTCTCTACACAACTTGACCCAAAAGCACTTGGAATTTCAGAACCCAAAATTGTTGCATTCCTCAAACGTAGACGAGAGAAATGTTCCGAGTTTTGTGGTCAGGATAACCAACCCCATTCTCTATTCCTATTTCAGTCTATCTTCAG
>NW_007523113.1:0-227 GCF_000475195.1 Diaphorina citri
ATAGATAAGTACCTACTCTGAATCAATAAAAATATCAACATTCTGGAAATCCGGGTGGCTTTTCACAATGGATTCTGTTGGGGTGTTACACAGTTTCCAATGCGGGACTATGAACTGTAAGTCCGTCCAAACTTTCCATTCTAAAACAATTACGTAAACTTGCACCTCCCCCCTATGATTAAACTTCATAACAATCCAGTTATTACGTTCATCTCAATAAAGACGTC
>NW_007523114.1:0-227 GCF_000475195.1 Diaphorina citri
TCCGTACATACGGTATGTGTTTTCGGCGTACATAGAATCTACAATGTACCATTTGTACGATACCTATGTACTAGTGCAAATACATCAATACGCTCAAGGCGGTGAAAACTACTTCAGAGAAAAATAGCTACCCATCCTTGAGAATAGAGAATACCCATCCTTAAACCTAGTTCCCACAGAGCATACCATTCTTCCCAATCCTGACAGGCAATACAGACATCAATCAA
>NW_007523115.1:0-227 GCF_000475195.1 Diaphorina citri
TTTTCCTCCAAAAACAACACGAACAACAAAACAAGTAACAACAACAATAACAACAACAACAACAACAACAACAACAACCACCACAACAACACCAACAACAACGGTGGACAAACAATTTTCTCCCACCTGATCGCCTTATTTCCTCCTCCTCCTCCTCCTCTTCCTCCATTAACAACACCAACAACAACAACAACAACAACAACAACAACAACAACAACAACAACAAC
>NW_007523116.1:0-227 GCF_000475195.1 Diaphorina citri
TCCCTTAGCCAGACTAAGCTGGTCTACTCCCTGTTTAAAGTCCCTTAGCCAGACTAAGCTGGTCTACTCCCTGTTTAACGTTCGCCAGCCAGACAATTCAATATCCTCTTTTCTATTCGCAGGTATTCGTATATTCCACGGGAGCAGGCTGTGCTACCATACAGGGACTGGTAACCTACTCTACATACAGTGTTAGGTCGAGCAATTCAGTGCTGGATATCAGAGGA
>NW_007523117.1:0-227 GCF_000475195.1 Diaphorina citri
CTTCCCTCCTTTTTCTTCTTCCTCCTTCGTTCTCCTCGTCTCTTTCGTTTAGTAGCATAACCTCCATGTCCGTTATACTCGCTTTGAATACACAAATTCCTCCATCTCCCGACCATCTTTCCTCAAAATTTCCTCCAACCCAGGACGAAAGAAAACCAAAGACATCGCAATCTACTCATCTACTCTACATTATTGATAAGGAACATGTCGGGGAGACTAATGAGCGC
>NW_007523118.1:0-227 GCF_000475195.1 Diaphorina citri
TGTTCAGCCTAATCATCGCAACCTGCGCGTCGCGTCTTTGAGTAGGCTTAAGATTTATTTTTGCCTCAAACTCCGAGGTTCCTCTGCCCAATTTACTAGCAACAGCAGCAGCTAATTGTTGTACACTTGTGACAGTGTCAATGTTTCTAATGATCACTGAGTTTTCAAAGGCTGATTCAGATTTGGCAGTAACCCCTTCGAGGCTACTTTGTATCTGATTTGCGAGC
>NW_007523119.1:0-227 GCF_000475195.1 Diaphorina citri
TCGATGTCGACTGAAACCGTCCACACTGCCCTCGTCCTCGTAGATTGACCATCGATCGACAGCTGGCCCGGGCGTCGATTTTGTGTGAACACAGCTTAAAAGAAACTCCTTTTCCTTTCTGTTCCTTTCAATCCATCAGCCTACCTGTTTATAGTGTGTCCAGATCAATGTGACAGCAAAAAAATAGACATTGTTGCCAAACATGTCACATGTGCAATGGTAGAGAA
>NW_007523120.1:0-227 GCF_000475195.1 Diaphorina citri
TCGTGGTCAGATGAAGAGGTGAAGGGCTTTTCATAAATTGGGCAAATAGTACCTACGTAGGTACATACAAGAAACTTACTTAGAAACTAAATGTATAGGTACTTATAGTCTTATATATGCAATACTGAAATTAGTAGGTATTATTAAATTTATAACCGGTTGGAAGATACAATGAGTATTCAAACTCATACGGTGAAATGAATGACGTCACTCATGTAAACAATGAG
>NW_007523121.1:0-227 GCF_000475195.1 Diaphorina citri
ACGAGTATTAATCCCTTTCCTGTCCATATAATTTTCGTCCCTTTCCCTCAGCCTCTAATATATGGCACCATCCCTGGTGTCAGGTAGTAAAATGGAATTTATGCCTCTCCGTGTTCATACAAAAATCCAAAAGTTTAATGTTCAAAACAAAATGGACGCTCCGTGTTCTTCCTAATAAATTTGGCCTAACTTTGCTGCCCACGTTTTGCTCAATAAAAACATAGATA
>NW_007523122.1:0-227 GCF_000475195.1 Diaphorina citri
TCAGGATAGGCAGGATAGAAACCATTTAGTTTGAAAAACAAACGTCTACAGAAAGATGCCTGAACCGATTCAAGCAACTGTTTCCTCTTTTGAGTATTCGGCATCCAGACAACAGAGGCGTAGTGAAGTTTGGATAGGATTAAGGACTTAAACAAGAGAAGGTAAGGATCAGGGTCACTTATAGGCCGAAGAGTTCTCATAACAAAGGCCAAGGTTCTGAAGCTAGT
>NW_007523123.1:0-227 GCF_000475195.1 Diaphorina citri
TCATATCATCTTTGACTGCCCTGCGCTTTCATTACTAAGACTCAGTACCCTGGGACACCCAGGAGAAGAGATAGTAACAATACACTCGAACCCAATCAAACCATTCCTGAGCTTCGCAAGAGGATCAGGAGTGTTTGAAATGGAGGAGAGCCCTTAACCATGTGTAAAGGTAGTGCAATAGTCCTAAACTAAAATGGACGCGGCACATAAGGGATCAGGAAGAGACC
>NW_007523124.1:0-227 GCF_000475195.1 Diaphorina citri
GAACATTGACGTTCCGAGAACCTAGTAAGTACAATAAGTTGACATCTGATACCTATAGTAGGTAATACCTATGATTCATAATACGAAGTAAATAAGGAAGGAATTTTAATATTGTGTTAAATGTTCAGTATGAGAGTGTTTGTCAGTAATTAACGCTGTTCCCTAGAATATAACGCTAAATATCCTCACATATTAGCACTTGTCGATTGATTGACTTGGACTCGAAC
>NW_007523125.1:0-227 GCF_000475195.1 Diaphorina citri
CTAAAAGTTTGATTTACAAAGTTCATTTGACTCAATGAACCTTGAACATATGAGGAAAATAGCTCTCAGACAATCCTAGCATGATATGCATAGAATGCTGCGTCCAATTTTCACACTTCTCTACAAAATTTTCAGATTCAATTTAGAAATATTTATCTCAACTTTCAAAAGATTTCACTCAAATGTTTCCAAAGACTATATTCCACCTCCTACCAAAGATCTTTCCG
>NW_007523126.1:0-227 GCF_000475195.1 Diaphorina citri
AAAACCGAGAGCTATTAAATTGAGCATTTATATTGATTTCATTATTTTCAATCCGTTGGTTAACCCTTCACAGCATAACATTCAGACGACTGTGTAGGTACTGTCGGAAAAATACTCTCCGAAGACAGATAGAGAGGAACAATCAATAACAATTCATTGATGAGCTGCACAAAGTGTGGGTTGCCCAGACCTTGGTTCCTTGCGGGAAACTTTCGAAAATGGGACCA
>NW_007523127.1:0-227 GCF_000475195.1 Diaphorina citri
AAAATAATCGATTTTAATTGCGATAAGGGTGCAATAGTCCTACATATTGGACTCCGCACACAGGAATTTCGTCAGAAAAGACCCCCATTCCGTAAAAAATTGGGTTAAGCACTTAAGAATGATTGCTTGCCACAAATATAATTCCCCAATGCCTCTCACAGAATTTTGAGTCGAGTTGGAGTCAATAACCAACACCTTCCAGAATTTCCACAAGAGAACCAGAAACG
>NW_007523128.1:0-227 GCF_000475195.1 Diaphorina citri
AAAAATCAAGTGACGATGTTTTTTGTTTATTTTTCTTCTTTTTTTTAAAATACCCGGGTATTTACCCACCCTGGGGGTTGATAAATACCCGGGTAAATACCCAATTTTTATTTACCCACCCAGTGGGTATTTACCCACGACCCATCACTACGTCAGACTTAACGCAGTTGCTATTTTCGTCCACTAGGTAGCGCCAGTATGCAAGCGCGCTAGCGGAGGAGCAGAAA
>NW_007523129.1:0-227 GCF_000475195.1 Diaphorina citri
TTTTTTAGTCCCCCCATAAGAAATACACAGGGAACAAGGTTTGAG
This sequence comes from Diaphorina citri, assembly GCF_000475195.1. Classification (NCBI taxonomy): domain Eukaryota; kingdom Metazoa; phylum Arthropoda; class Insecta; order Hemiptera; family Psyllidae; genus Diaphorina; species Diaphorina citri. The sequence goes on from NW_007523129.1 coordinate 46, forward strand.
GCCAGCAAAACTTTTCCTACGTTTTATATTTTGTTCTCGCTTTTAGTTTTCAGTTTTCATTTCTTCGAAACAATATTCGGGAACGATATTTGGTCTCAGGGGCAAAGCCCCGGGAGCGCGAAGCGCGACCTCACACACACCCCGCGAAGCCCCGGGAGCGCGCAGCGCGACCGTAAACAAGG
>NW_007523130.1:0-227 GCF_000475195.1 Diaphorina citri
TCAATGTCATGTATCTATCGCCTGCGGCGTAATCTCATTAAACCCAAATCTCAGCTCAGTAAAACAGGGTTAGCTAATATCAAATAACTCATAATAGGTACATAGATAACTAGCTTTCAATTTTTAATGTTAAAGAGAAAAGAAAGGAAGTAAAGAATAAGCCAGCCTAGTTAGCTTAGTTGGTAGTGCGTCTGCCTTGTAAGCGCTAGGCCGCGGGTTCGATTCCC
>NW_007523131.1:0-227 GCF_000475195.1 Diaphorina citri
TTTGTTCGTGAATTCCTTTATTTTTTCATGGATACTAGCATTTTCATCTATTTCAAAACAAGATAGCACAGAAAAAAGAGACCAATCTGCATTGCCAATTTTCCACCTGGGGAGGAAATCAGTCATAGGGTTGGGCCTGAGGTTTATGGAGATTACAATAGGATGATGGTCGAATCCTTGAGGGAAAACATTCCAGTCCAGTTTGGGGGCTAAGGAGGAATTGCAGA
>NW_007523132.1:0-227 GCF_000475195.1 Diaphorina citri
GAAAAAGTGACTGGATTTCTAGATTTATACAATTCTATATTCTACCTACTAATAATTTTACTGCATTTTACTTACCTACCTACCTTACTTGCCCTTTTATGCTAAAAAATCTAATCTGGTGTTCCAACTCCAATGATTCAACAAAACTGTAAGTATTGAGGACCTACAGTTCCACAGATTTTTTTCACCTTTTCACTCCTTTTTAAAATACCTAGGTACACAGATTT
>NW_007523133.1:0-227 GCF_000475195.1 Diaphorina citri
CTATTTCATTTACCTCCTGCGAAAGTTACTTTTCCTTCCTGATTCATATTTGACAAACTTATTAAAACTTCTCCGCTTCTTGTCAACGTGAATTCTTGTTTATTTTACGTCGATTTGTGTCAAGTTCGTTTTGTATTTAATTTCTCTGTTATGCAAATGTTATGTTAAGTTTACAAAGCTCCAGAAATATCTCTGGAAAATCTGATAGGTATCTCTCGAGTGAAATT
>NW_007523134.1:0-227 GCF_000475195.1 Diaphorina citri
TAGAAAAATAAATGTGGGCAGGTGGGCCAATAAATGGTACGTTTTTTATGTGGGCGAATAAATGGTACACTTACCCTAATTTGGTCATTTCTCTGCGCACTGTACAGCGCACAGCACGCAATGTGACCTGATTACATTACTTTCCTTCCTATAGGATAAGGAAAGTAAAAACCCTTATCGAGGTATTTGATCCTGGATATTTGATATTTCGTATCCACCTTGTCTTA
>NW_007523135.1:0-227 GCF_000475195.1 Diaphorina citri
TTTTTTTTATTATTTACTGTCCCCCAAAATATTGTTCTCTGTTGGTTTTTATTATTACTCAATTACAAGAAATTTGTCAGAGCAAATTATGTTTTATGTTGACAACCATGTTTTACCAATTAGGCATTGACAGTGACTGACATGCCTGCTTGGTATGTTGTGGGTTTTGGGGCTCTTGTTAACTTGTGCTCACTGGCACCATTTGAGTGATTTGAGTTTTGAAAGAT
>NW_007523137.1:0-227 GCF_000475195.1 Diaphorina citri
AGGGGTGAGAAATGTTCATTTCTTTGTAATTGCCTAAATTTTTCTCGTTCTACAGAACAAACTTCGAAATTGAAATTCATAAAAAGTGTGTAGGAAGGAGTAAGAGAAGGGAAAATGGGAATTTTTGGGAAGGAAGAGGAAAGAGTAGAGAAATGTTGACTTTACAGCTATACTGGTGTTGTTAGGTTGTATGTATGTCAAGGTTCTGTGCTTGAATTGTAACGAAA
>NW_007523138.1:0-227 GCF_000475195.1 Diaphorina citri
GTTGAAATATTTGCAATCGAAAAACGAGTACAAATTTTTGTCGATGGTGGGATTCGAACCCGGGACGTTCTGCATGGCAAGCAAGCGCGTTACCACTGGACCAACCATGCCCCCATAATGGCAACTTCTTTTTTTGTCTCTTGCAATCCTGACCTGCCTCGGTAGCGTAGTGGTCAAGACGCTCGCCTGGTAAACAGGAGGGCGTGGGTTCGATCCCAGCCGAGGCA
>NW_007523139.1:0-227 GCF_000475195.1 Diaphorina citri
AAAGCTAAATCAAAATTTTGAAGGTGTACCTTCAAAATCAAGCCCCCCCAAAAATTTAGGCAAGAACCGCCTATGTTTATAGATAGTTTATAATAGGACGAGAAAGTATTTTTGTAAGAAATGTCCACCCTGAAGAAATGCACTGTAGTTAGTACCGGGGTGGGCATTTCAGACGAATTTTCTGTTGAAATAAATAAATAAATAAAGAGGGTAGATAAATAGGAAAT
>NW_007523140.1:0-227 GCF_000475195.1 Diaphorina citri
AATCGGAAGCCTCCTGCCGTCTCGGCCGCAGATTCCACATACCGCAAACCAACAATTCCTCAAGTCTCTGGACTGTCTGAGATAGCTCAACCACTTTCTCAACACCAGCATCAGGTATTTCTGACGTCCAAACAATAAACCAAATTCCTGCTTCAACACTTCATTGTTGTTCTTGGCTGAACCGAATTTCCCATGTGATGCTGCTGTTCCTCTTTGGTGTTTACTGA
>NW_007523141.1:0-227 GCF_000475195.1 Diaphorina citri
GAATTGATCGCTTTTGGACCGTAAATACCGTAATACCTACACATTAAACATAGACAACCAAGATTATAAAGAGGCAAAAAAGAGGGGTCTATCCTGTCGTGAAAACCTCTATTAGGTATTGGTTACAAATTGTTTCTACATCAGCAGATAAATTATTATGCTCGAACACTGGATGCCTACTACATAATTATGTCCAGGTCCACAGACAATTAAATTTTGCTTTCTTG
>NW_007523142.1:0-227 GCF_000475195.1 Diaphorina citri
TGAGAGAAGGTTGAAGGAATTAAGATTCAGCAGGCACGAAAAACTGGGAATGCAGACTTGGCCTTTATTTTCTGATCTTAATACTTTTATAGGCCGACATTTTTGGATAGGAACTTGGCCTTTTTTTTCACATTTGTGTTTTTGTGGGGTCATACATATTTCTAGACATGGTCTTCACTTGACTGGAGTGGATTATGGACTGTCCCCTATCTGATAGACGTTAAAAA
>NW_007523143.1:0-227 GCF_000475195.1 Diaphorina citri
TGCGGGAGTAAAGGGACTTTTCAGTCTCATTCTGGCAGGATAAACAAGGTATATTCTATTCTATTCTATTCTATTACAAGTCATGGTATGTGTGGCTTAGTCCGTTATTCCTCTTGACCCCTCAATTATTCTGTTGTTGGTGGTAATGGTGGTGATGTTGTTGTTGTTGTTGTTGTTGTTGTTGTTGTTGTTGTTGTTGTTGTTGTTGTTGTTGTTGTTGTTGTTGT
>NW_007523144.1:0-227 GCF_000475195.1 Diaphorina citri
TACCTCGGCTGGGATCGAACCCACGCCCTCCTGATTACCAGGCGAGCGTCTTGACCACTACACCACCGAGGCAGGTAAAGTCTTCAGTCTTCAAAATCTTCAGTCTTCGACCCAAAGTTGTGACTTTGCCGAGAAATGAATAGCTCATCCCAAAGAGGATTTGCCTGAAGAGAAGCTAAAAGGACAACACATCTTCACACCCATTATGAACAGACTGGATTGGGTGT
>NW_007523145.1:0-227 GCF_000475195.1 Diaphorina citri
AAAAAGACAACCTAATCCCCAATTTGGCCTCAATTTAATCCCCTATACTTATCTTGTAGCCCTATACTCTGGCCCTATGCCCTAAATCCTCTTTATTTAACCTATAAACCCAACATAAGAAACAGATATGGAGAATCTACAAGTATCAAATTCCATCATTACTAAATGGTCTACCAGAGGAGCTTAAGGATATACAATAAGAACGAAATGAAAAAGAAAATACAAAA
>NW_007523146.1:0-227 GCF_000475195.1 Diaphorina citri
ACCTCTCGCGGACCACCTGAAACCTTCTCGCGGACCACTAGTGGTCCACGGACCATAGGTTAAGAATGGCTGGTATAGGGTATGGAAAGTAAAAAAATCGTGGCCCCTTTCAATTTACCCCCTGACTACAGGCCCTGAGCTAACTAGCTTGTGTTATAGGGTGCTTATGAAGTGTAACTAATTGTTTAATGGTTTATCAGTGAATACGTGAGTGCAATTATGAGCCA
>NW_007523147.1:0-227 GCF_000475195.1 Diaphorina citri
TCAAACTCTAGCAAAGCGGGATCTCTAGGGTCTTCCTCTCTCTTTGACTCTTTCTTTGTGTCAGCGGTTTAAACGAAGTAAAGTAAAATGTAGGACAGTAGTAAACGTTTCAAATTCTAGTGCAGTGAAATTACCTCTCTACGATCTTCAAATGATTTGAACCTCGGTTTGAACTATTTGCTCAGAAGCTCGAAACCACAGATCTACACAGGGACAGTAGTTCAGCG
>NW_007523148.1:0-227 GCF_000475195.1 Diaphorina citri
TGTTCATTTATATCAAACGTTTATTTTTCATTTTACTACGAAGATATTATTTTTTATGTCAGAAATAAAAAGGAAAAATATATTATGATCAAACTTCATGAATGAAAGTTGTTTATTAAATGTTTTTGTCTTCACAAGATTTCTACTCTAGGTCCCAAGTAAAAGGGTATAAACTTGCGAGCCTAGTTATTTTGGAAGCGCCCCTGCCTTGTAAGTGCTAGGTCGCG
>NW_007523149.1:0-227 GCF_000475195.1 Diaphorina citri
ATTTTCCATTTTTAAAAGGGTTTTCATGAGTTTTCCGGAAAACGGCATAGCATAAAGACAAACGGTTTTCACAGGATTTTTCTGCTCATTGAGAGCTATTCAAAACCGGGCTGGCCGGTAAAAATTTTGCAATGGTTTGTCTGGAAATCGAGATTTTTATTTTTCAAAAGGGTTTTCCGGAGTTTTCCGGATAACGGTTTGGGATAAAGACAATCCGTTCTCACAGG
>NW_007523150.1:0-227 GCF_000475195.1 Diaphorina citri
GAAATTCCCTGACTTTTCCAGTCTCCATGAAATTCCCTGACTTTTCCCGGTTTTCCAGTCTGGTAGACACCCTGTAAAAAGTAATGCCGCAACTGGTGCTACTCGATTAAAAAAATAGCTAGGTACTGAATTGTCCTCACAAAGCGGAACGCACCCCCAATTTCACTCACAGGGCCGAAAAAACTTCGACCCCGCCGGGAATCGAACCCAGGACCTTCGGTGCAAGC
>NW_007523151.1:0-227 GCF_000475195.1 Diaphorina citri
AACCTCAGTTGGGGAACGCGTTGGACTTTGGATCTGGAGGTAAGTGGTTCGAGTCCGAATCAAGTCATAAAATTTATCTAGGTGTAATAATTGGGGAACGATATTTGTAACGAGCATTTGAGTATGCTTAACACAATTAAAAATTTCTTTTCCTGTAACAACCGAAGTCTTATCGTCCCGAAATCGAACAGAGGACAGGATAGGAGAGAGCCAGCCGTTCCGAGAAC
>NW_007523152.1:0-227 GCF_000475195.1 Diaphorina citri
CATAAAAAAACCACTTCATTTGCAATGGTTTGTTAACAAAAGAAGTAAATATGTAAATAATTACATCAATTAATAATAGAAGAATGTCTTCAAAATAATTGTAAAAAAATAATAATAAGGAAAAAATAAATACCTAGGTAGGTAACTACAAAAAAAAAGTCACGATCTGAATAGAGTGCATGTGAATATGGAAATGAATTGAATGAAATAAAAATAACAAACATGTG
>NW_007523153.1:0-227 GCF_000475195.1 Diaphorina citri
TCAGGTATGCTGACTTGAAAAAAAGTGGTTATTTTGCCGATTTAAGAAGCTATATTAAAGATGGACAAGATGGCGGCTCAGTAAGACGAATAAATTAATTTTCTATTCTTTTAATCCAGTTTAGGCCAAGCTGTACATAATTTTAGACTTGCGGATACGGTGCGGTGGTGGTACCCATTTTGCTGTTGAATACTGATCTCAGGACAACTTTCAGTACCTATATGGTT
>NW_007523154.1:0-227 GCF_000475195.1 Diaphorina citri
TACAAATTAGAATAACGGTGAAAACACAAACGCTATGCATGGTTACCTGTTGGACTTTTTACAGATAAAGAAAATGTAAACAATTTGTTAGTAGGTATCTAATCTAACTAGAACCAGTCTCAGCAATGAGGATGGTACTGATAGCAGAAGTATTAGAGCGAACACTTCTGACGTCTTTTACAAAAACAAAGAGAAAAAGATAGAAAGGTGTAAGGTTAAGTACATAT
>NW_007523155.1:0-227 GCF_000475195.1 Diaphorina citri
CGTAGACACTAGAAACTTATTATAACTCTATTTTTCACCAACTCGTGAGCCCTTTTCTGATTTCATATAAACTAACTTTCTGAGAGAGGCAATTTGGGTAATTGTTTATGTATTTCCTTCTTTAATGAAGTTCACAATTTAAAAATTAGGGAGCTTGGTAAATGAGTAAATTCGTTAATTCAAATAGGTACCTATCTAAGCTTTTAATTTTTATCGTTAAGATCAGT
>NW_007523156.1:0-227 GCF_000475195.1 Diaphorina citri
GAATAGAAGCATATGAGCAATGCACCAGACAGACTAGGCAGGGTGGACAGCATGAGAAAGATCCGCCATGAGTTGATGAGGAACGTGTTGAAAAAGATATACTCCATGTTGTGTGGGATGATGAAGTAGGCAACCACTGGAATAGAATAGAATAGAAGCATATGAGCAATGCACCAGACAGACTAGGCAGGGTGGACAGCATGAGAAAGATCCGCCATGAGTTGATG
>NW_007523157.1:0-227 GCF_000475195.1 Diaphorina citri
CTTGGGGAAGGTACCTAACCTATTAACTATACAAATCTATTTGCAAATGCTTAATTTATCATGAACCAGCTATCTCCTCCAGCCTAGAACTACCTGGCCATGTTTTGTAAACATATTTCACTAAATTATACGTGAACATATGTAGGTAATATGTTTCACTAATATAATCATATGTTCCATTTCCATTGAACATCTTCGTTTCCATATTTGTTCAATCTGTCATTGAT
>NW_007523158.1:0-227 GCF_000475195.1 Diaphorina citri
TTTAAACCACGAAAACGATATGTTTCCTGAAAAATAAAATTTCGAAAATCGAAACACAGGTTACAAGTTGGTAATTGAACGAACAAAGAGAGATCCAAGTTTTCACTCGAAAATTTTGCATTTTGTTTTTTTGTTTCGATTAACATGGAGTGCATCAGTTTCAACATGAAGAAGTAATTTTATTCATTAGATTTTTGGACCATTTTGTGCCTTTAAGAAGCCTTCAG
>NW_007523159.1:0-227 GCF_000475195.1 Diaphorina citri
TTTTTCTACGCGTGGATGGAAAACTGGGGAGTGCTTAGTCATTCGTGTACCAAGTCACTTAAAATAATTCTGTAAGAAAAAGTAAAACAGAAGCATTACAACTCTTGTCCAGATTACCAGATGAACATCATGTCCCCAAATCGGAACAAGATCTACTTGATGCAGCAACAGAATACAAAGTACTCAAAGTCAGGCAGACACGCAACAGAAGTCATGATCTCATGTCT
>NW_007523160.1:0-227 GCF_000475195.1 Diaphorina citri
TAAGGGATTTTCTTCTGTGGAACCAAATTTTGAGAGGTATTTTTTTTGCAGTAGGTAGGTGCCTAGTTGCCTACCTATGTAAATAATTCTTTAAACGAGGGGTGTTCGATAAGTCTGGTAAAAATGGAAGAAGAAGAGCAACTAGTAGCAAATTGAATGCACCACTGGATAGGCCATTCTTTTTCAGGCATCTAGACGAAAATTCAAGTTGATGTTGACATTAGTCT
>NW_007523161.1:0-227 GCF_000475195.1 Diaphorina citri
TCCTTCTCTCTTCGATTTCGGGACGATAAGACCATAGCAGTTACAGTTCCCTCTGTCAAACCTCTTTAAAAAAAGAAAAAAAAAGTATTTTTTTATTTGGATTGCCCTTTGCCCATAAATATATCCTCAAGGAATAAAGATACCTCAAATAGGGCACGGTTAGTCCAGTGGTAACGCGCTTGCTTGCCATGCAGAAGGTCCCGGGTTCGAATCCCACCATCGACAAA
>NW_007523162.1:0-227 GCF_000475195.1 Diaphorina citri
GGGACAATATCCCCAACACAAATAAGTTGAAAAACATTAGACCTTCTATCAAAGCCTGGAAGACCAGTGACCAAGACAAACGTTACCAAGAGGTCATCTTATCCCGGATGAGAATTGGCCACACCCGCCTAACACACAACCACCTTTTTACCAAAACTGACCCCCCACTCTGTCAGTGTGGCGACCTCGTCACCGTCCGCCATTTATTATCCTGCCGCCTCCACAAT
>NW_007523163.1:0-227 GCF_000475195.1 Diaphorina citri
ATAGCTGTAAATAAAATCAAACTTGCCAAGCTGGTCGCCAACATCCGCAACGGATAAGGCACTACAAGAAGAAGAAGACCAGTTAGTTACCTTTTCTTACTGACTAGTTACCAAGTGTTTACCCTGATTACTTTCACTCCTCTGTTACAGTATTTCATTTTGTCAACACTTCTAGTCTGTAAGTTACTTTCTAAAGTTAAGCACACACTTGTACACAATCTCATGCG
>NW_007523164.1:0-227 GCF_000475195.1 Diaphorina citri
ATCACCATATATCCATATAAACATTAGAAATTGAATCTCTTTTTACATTTTCGTTTTGTTTAAATTATTTTCACTATGGCTTTACTACTAACTTGAGTTGTGTTGCTTTCTATGTTTGTTTCTTATATACTAACTTGCCAATGACTACTCGTACCATTTAGGTGGGTGACGTTTTATTACTAACCAAGAGAGCAGTGGCCAGCTGAAGATCCACTTTTATAAGTCCT
>NW_007523165.1:0-227 GCF_000475195.1 Diaphorina citri
ATCGAAGGTTATATATCAGCTGATTTGGTACCAGTGCCGGACCATGAATAATTTCCTGGGTAGGATGATTTTTACAGAGATTTTGAAACATTATTTCTGCTTTTTTACGAAACTTTTACTTTTAACAACTTCTAAGTAAATTCGATGGGTATCTTATGTTTGAGGGGAGGGAAGGGGAAGGGAGAAGTTGGAGAGGGGAGGGAAGGGGAAGAGAGAAGTTTGAGGGG
>NW_007523166.1:0-227 GCF_000475195.1 Diaphorina citri
AAATCCGCGAACATAATCGCGAAATCCGCGAACAAAATCGCGAAATCCGCGAACATAATCGCGAAATTCGCGAACATAGTCGCGAAATCCGCGAACATAATCGCGAAATCCGCGAACATAATCGCGAAATCCGCGAACATAATCACCATATCCGCGAACATAATCGCCAAATCCGCGAACATAATCGCCAAATCCGCGAACATAATCGCGAAATCACATAGGTACGA
>NW_007523167.1:0-227 GCF_000475195.1 Diaphorina citri
TGGTTACCCCAAAAATACAATAAAATAAATAAGTTAGTTCATACTTTTTAAAATGGCATAAAAAGTAGAATAACTTACATAAGAATAATTATGTAGGGTCCAGGGGCACTAAAAGAAATAGTATTTTTCAATTGAAATTTCATCAATAACATTTGAAAATTATAAAGCAAAGTTCAAGTTTCTGAATTTTTACTGCATTTTACTTGGTCAAACTTGTTTCCTTTTGG
>NW_007523168.1:0-227 GCF_000475195.1 Diaphorina citri
CGCCCAGGGCGGATTTTATCCTGATGGAATAATGTTCATTCTCGGAACAGCTGGCTTTCTCCTATCCTGTCTTCCTTCCCTCTTTGATTTCGGGACGATAAGACTATAGAAGTTACAGTTCCCTCTGTCAATCCTCTTTTTTATATAGGTAGGTATATAAAAAAGAAAAATGTTATTTTGTTCTTGTTGTTGATTAGAAAATTTTAAACTGAAACAGTGTTGCCAAC
>NW_007523169.1:0-227 GCF_000475195.1 Diaphorina citri
TTGTGAGTCTGGACAAAGCCATGAGTTTTACACCACATTTTGAATATGTATACTAGAAAGTGGGATATTTCTATTTAAGTAACAAGACTCAAATCGATGAACTTCAGATTCTGCAAAACAAATGTCTATAATGTTTGTGTTGGTGAAATCTACAGAACACATATTGTAGATATGTTGAATTGTCTTGGTATTCTCAATGTCAGGGATACTTAATATCCTGCTTAATG
>NW_007523170.1:0-227 GCF_000475195.1 Diaphorina citri
TGAATATCTCGTCTTTTGTTCTAGAAGAGCCGAACATAGTTGGACCTTCGTCGTCCAAAAACGGAGCTCTTTCGTGTGAATTGTGATCCATAATGATTGAATGTCTTGACGGCTTCTCTTCCATGTAAGAACTTTCAAATGGCGACTCATCCTTGGAATCCATAAACTGTTCAATACGTCTAATGGAGGACTTTCTGAAAGGTTTATCTTCCATTATTGAAGACGCC
>NW_007523171.1:0-227 GCF_000475195.1 Diaphorina citri
GAGGAATAGTTATGAATCATCACGGCTCAAATTGCAAATAATAAGCGCATATTGAGAATAATATCAAGTCCTCTAACTGATAGATATCAATGATAAGATAACACCACTACTCGTATTTTATACTGAACAACATCACTTAGACTGCTAGATATCACTAGCAAAACTAACCTTTAGGGTTTTTGAGGACTAGGTTTGTAGTTTTCCTATACTTATTACTTAATATTGAG
>NW_007523172.1:0-227 GCF_000475195.1 Diaphorina citri
GAGCTACCTACTGCACCGCAGGCGAAATTTTTCAAAATAATATCTCCTCAGTATTTTTTGTAACGAACAGAAAAAAAAGATTAATGTTTTGCTAGCTGCTGTACTTATTGGGTACCAGCGACTTCTTTGAGGTCTTGGATTCGACCTTCAGATCTAATATAATCTAACCTCTGTGATCCGAGATCACCTTTCAGGGTTGAAGGTACCTTCTGTAGGTATTCTTAAAG
>NW_007523173.1:0-227 GCF_000475195.1 Diaphorina citri
ACTTAATTAGAGAAGAGACAGAAATAATTATATAATCCCTGTGTGTATGTAATGTTAAAATCTTAAAATTACATAAACTAACTTGTAACTTTCTTCAGCGGCTGCAAAACTTGAGGTCTTTCTACAGAGCTAGAAACTCGAAAGCCTTTGCTTCTGTTGACATAGAAGGGAATTAGGTCCAAAATAGTAATGAAATTTATGTTTTCAAAGTCAATGCGAGTCTCATT
>NW_007523174.1:0-227 GCF_000475195.1 Diaphorina citri
CATTTCTTTTAAAAGCCTTTTTGTATTTATTAGATTTCTTTCTTTTTGTATTTGTTAGATTTCTTTTTGTATTTGTTATATTTCTTTCTTTTTGTACTTATAAGATACTTTTTTCTTGTATTTATTAGATACTTTTTCCGTTCTAAATTTAGATTGTGTTACTTTTTCTCTTTCTGTTCCGTCTCTTCTTTATTCCTTTTGAAAATATTTTCTTCTATTGTGTCCGG
>NW_007523175.1:0-227 GCF_000475195.1 Diaphorina citri
CGCCCCGGGCGGGAATCGAACCCGTGGCCTAGCAGCCTAGCACAGACTGACCTTTTTCACAACTTTAGTGGATATTACCGAATAAATTGTTAAGCCTTTGCACTACACTGGTAATGCCACCACTAGTCGCTACTCGATTAAAATAGCTACTCAATTGATGATTCTCATGAAAAATATAACTGTCCAAATGTATTTTTTTCGTAAAGATCGTCAAAAATAATAAATAA
>NW_007523176.1:0-227 GCF_000475195.1 Diaphorina citri
AAATTTGTAGATTATGATGCCAAGTAATTATGTAGATTACGCTTCCAGAATTCGCGGTCTTGAGCGGATTTTTGCCAGAGTACAATCAAAGAGTCAATACAATCATGTGGAAATGGGCAGGCCACATTGCGAGAAGATTTGACGACAGTGATGGTCTAAAGCAGTAAACGAATGGAGTCCTAGAGAATTAGTTAGACCCAGAGGCAGACCACCCAACCGATGGGACA
>NW_007523177.1:0-227 GCF_000475195.1 Diaphorina citri
CTGACCAGCTTTCTGGTTACTTACAAAGTTGGGCTTATTCTCATTCGTGCGCTTAGCTTGCACAATCACCCTGTATGTATCATATTCCAAATGCTCTTGATACAAAAGTATCTCCTTGTCCTTCTCTTTCATCTTGTCCGTGAGTTTCCCCCCATCCGGGGGATCCTCACCCTTCCCCTCACTCATCGCTTACTCGCCACTTAATACATGGCTGCTAAAGCAATGAG
>NW_007523178.1:0-227 GCF_000475195.1 Diaphorina citri
TGTCGATGGTGGGATTCGAACCCGGGACCTTCTGCATGGCAAGCAAGCGCGTTACCACTGGACTAACCGTGCCCCCCTATAGTTTATCTACAATCAGGATCGCGATAAACCAACCGAAATCTAACGCGATTTCATTCTGATTCTAACCTTCCATTTGCTCTATCCCCTCCCTAGGACTCTGGAGACTTTCTTCGAGACGGGTCACTGGGTGTACGTGTTCCAGAACA
>NW_007523179.1:0-227 GCF_000475195.1 Diaphorina citri
CCTGGTGAAAATTGTAGATGACACCCCAGATGGATATTATGTACCACACCATATGGTTGTTAAAGAACAATCCCTGACGACCAAACATAGAATAGTATTTGACTTTAGCTGTGCTACCAGTAACGGAAAGTCATTGAATGATATCACACATAGTGGGCCCAAGCTACAGACTGAACTATTCAATATTCTTTTGAACTTCAGACTATTTTCTGTGGCACTAGTTGCAG
>NW_007523180.1:0-227 GCF_000475195.1 Diaphorina citri
AAAAAAGGGACAGGAGCGATCTGTAGTTTTTACTTCAAGGAAAAACTTTTTCCTCGAAAAAACATAAGGGAACAATTCGCTCAAAAATGTACACAAATTTGCCCAAGTTGACTTGACCCCTTTTTTGTGTCCTTTCGGGGAATTTGAAGTTCTGAGCGAGCATTTTCTTAATGCACAAAAGAAAAACCTTCAAGCGATTTTAATTTTAATTAAAGGTTTCGCCCATC
>NW_007523181.1:0-227 GCF_000475195.1 Diaphorina citri
GGGATAATGTTCGTTCTCGGAACGGCTGGCTTTCTCCTATCCTGTCTTCCTTCTCTCTTCGATTTCGGGACGATAAAGTACAATGTTTTTACTTCAGAATACCTCATCAGACCCAGCCCATCATAAAAACGGTATGATGTAGAGAACTCTGGGTCAGCTCCCATGGCGTAGTGGTCACTGCACTCGCCTTGCACGCGGGAGACCCGGGTTCGATTCCCGGCGGGGTC
>NW_007523182.1:0-227 GCF_000475195.1 Diaphorina citri
TCAAGATGACTTGGAGGTTCCAGGTTACTTTCAACATCAGTATAACTGTCATACATAAACTTCACAACATTATTCACGTTTCACGGTATAACTCACACCTCACGGGATAACTCTCTCACACTTATTCCTTCTCCCTTGATCGAAATTTCTTTTATTGTACCCACTAGTATTATGATTCCTAGACATCTTATTACTCACTTGTAAAGGACTCACTACACTAGGTAGTA
>NW_007523183.1:0-227 GCF_000475195.1 Diaphorina citri
CGTTAGTAGATACCAATTATATTTGTGAATTTTGGCTCTGAAGTTTCCATCTACCTATCCAACACAACTTAGATGTAGGTAGTTCCTACCCACGCCACCGGTCAAATTTCGCGTGATACTATAGATATTTTTTTCTGGTATTTTTGTCGAATAGCAAAAAAGGGGCAACCATAAAAATTCGTCTCAGAAGAGGTATTTGGGCAATCTTGTTGAAAAAAGTCAAATAG
>NW_007523184.1:0-227 GCF_000475195.1 Diaphorina citri
CTTCTTCTCTAGAGAAAAGTACCTTTTTTTCACAATATCATAGGACTCACCTAGTACCTCAGGATTTTCCTTGAATGGAAGAGTTACCATAAATCTACCATCAGCACCACGACTGAATGTTTGTTTGAACATTGCCTCACAATCAATAACCTCTTGTTTCATCATAGAAGTAGAGGGGACATCTTCAATGTCCATAAACTTTTGCACTTGAGATTCTAATGTATCTA
>NW_007523185.1:0-227 GCF_000475195.1 Diaphorina citri
TACAGTATGATCTGTCAACGGTGCATGTTTACTTGATTTATCCTTTTCATTCGGGTTAACCATTTTAACTAGAAAAGCGTTTTTAAAATCCGCCGAAATAATTAAATTAAATACAAAATGTCCTTCTATCCCCTTTGCAGGTAATGGCGGTCCTATCATACTGGTGCAAGTGGAAAACGAGTACGGCAGTGACGCAGAATGCGATCCGGCGCATGCGGTGTGGTTGC
>NW_007523186.1:0-227 GCF_000475195.1 Diaphorina citri
AGGCGGAGTTTCGTCCCAATCAACCTTTGAAGTCCAAAGATCCTTTATCAGCAACTTCATATTGATAGTAATCGGGCTAACGAAACCTAGAATGTCGAATATTCTTGCTACTGTGCTAAGAATAATGCGCTTGGTACACTTTGTTGCAAACACATTGACAGTGAATGAGAAATAGTCATTATTAGGATTCCACTGAATACCTAATATCTTCAAATATGAATCAGAGT
>NW_007523187.1:0-227 GCF_000475195.1 Diaphorina citri
AGTTTAAAATTCATTTCTCCTTGGCGAAAGTGCCACAGAGAGGAATAATAAAATACGGCTCATTTCTGCTTAACACAATTAAAATTTCTAATGTTTGTGTTCACATTTCAGAGACCTACATGTGTCCTGTGTCCCACTACAAGTGCTCAAATGACTTCTGCATCCCCCTGGACAAAGTCTGCAACTTCATAGACGACTGTGGTGACAATTCTGATGAGATGGAGTGC
>NW_007523188.1:0-227 GCF_000475195.1 Diaphorina citri
ATAAGGAAAGTCGTGTGATGTTCACACCAGATTTTTTACATAAAGCTAAATCAAAATTTTGAAGGTGTACTTTCAAAATCAAGCCCCCCCAAAAATTTAGGCAAGAACCGCCTATGCACAAGTTAATGACAACCAACAACCAAATTTAGTAAAACACCGTTTTAGTTTGGTTTAATGACTGTGCGAACAAAATTTAGTCCATTGAACCAAAGTACAAGTCCAGTTTC
>NW_007523189.1:0-227 GCF_000475195.1 Diaphorina citri
CCTAACCCAACCTCACCTAAGCTAACCTAACCCAACCTAACCTCTTTTCCCCGGTTAAGATGGCACCGGCAAAAAAAAATAACTCAGAGCTAGTTAAAAAGAAAAAAAAATCTGCCAGCCTAAGTTATCTTGGAGGTTAGTGAGTCTCTCTTGTAAGTTCCATTTAAAATACATGGAGTTTGAAGAGACCTTTCTTTAGTTTATGATTTTTCTAAACAAAAAATATT
>NW_007523190.1:0-227 GCF_000475195.1 Diaphorina citri
TGTCGTACTGACCAATGTAGTCGTTTTCGATGTCACTCAGGTCCTCGTACTTCTCCTCCTGAAAGCGATAGGGCTGCTAAACGTCGAAGTGTAGGTAGACTCCGACTTACTTTCTTAAGGTTGTGGTTATGTACCGGGGTGGGTTGAGTTCGGACTGGTTGAGACAAGGCTTTGTTTCTACAGTTTGGCATGGGAGTGGTAACTTAAAAACAAGGTTAGTTTACCAA
>NW_007523191.1:0-227 GCF_000475195.1 Diaphorina citri
TTTTTAACGTCTATTAGATAGGGGACAGTCCATAATCCACTCCAGTCAAGTGAAGACCATGTCCAGAAATATGTATTCGTTAACTGTGTTGTTTATCTTGAGACTGACGTGACATTTTCTCCTCTGTGTTTCAGGTATGAAAATGGTGTCAAACTCAGGTTTTAAATTTGGATTAGGTATTCGAAATACGAAAAGGTAAGTTCGTTACTGAGAGTGACTGAAAATAA
>NW_007523192.1:0-227 GCF_000475195.1 Diaphorina citri
TCAATGTCAAGCGTGCCGGGAGGTGCGCGAACGTCAAGAGAAGTGATGTCCGGTCGGTGTTATTTTGTGTGTTTTTCATTTGTGGAATGTAAGAGGTTTTTTACGGAATTATTATGAATCAATGTGATCAAATTTTATTCACAAAGATCGTTTAAGCGTGTACAGAAAATGAAAACAAGAACAATAAAGTGGAATAAATAAGGTTAATGATCTCAACGACAGACATC
>NW_007523193.1:0-227 GCF_000475195.1 Diaphorina citri
GCAGGTGACATCGATCATTCGCCCTGGTCCGTCTTGTCGGCTGGATGGCTGTCGCTCTGTCCGGGGTCTGGGCTCAGATCGACGTTCCTTTGGTGAGGGTGTCGGTGTGCGTTTTGACCGACACTCGTCGATATGGTGTCCTGACCTCTTGCAGTAGGTGCAATACAGTCTCGGTTTCTTCGCTTCTGGTGCGTCGTCTGCCGCTGGGCCTGGTTTCTTGAAACTGA
>NW_007523194.1:0-227 GCF_000475195.1 Diaphorina citri
ATTAAAGTTGATTCCTATTAAGACCTGAGATAAAAAGGTTTAATGCATCAAACTTTTTATGAAGCAAACTTTCCTAGCATTTTCTATAGGTAACACAAAAGTTCCAAGATAAGAGATCTCAAGTAAGAGGGTGTACTTACAGGGTGTATTTTTTCTAAAATATACCGGGTTAACCGGTTTATCAAGTCAACACTCGAAGTTTCATCAAGTAAAGGCATTTTTTTAAG
>NW_007523195.1:0-227 GCF_000475195.1 Diaphorina citri
AAAGTAATGTAATCGGGTCAAAATTTCGATGGTCAGTTTTTAGTGCCAAAACACGTTTTGAGGTCCCTAGAGCCTAATCTAAATCTAAAGTTTCAGCCATTGGTCCGTGTGTGTCTGTCTGTCTGTAAACAAAATATCTCGAGAACGCGAAGAGCTAGAGACTTGAAATTTGGTATGTAGATGTCAAATGTGACAAGGATGCGACACAAAACTTTTGGTTAAGATCG
>NW_007523196.1:0-227 GCF_000475195.1 Diaphorina citri
ATTATCCACATCATAAACAAGATATTATGCATATTAGGCGTTGTTAATCACTTTCTCATCACCTTATTTAAATTAAAAACTCCGTGTCCAAAGTATCCTCTGATTCCTTCTTCTCTTAGAATGAAGGAGTCTGATGTGTGCCGGATTTCGTTGAAGGCCCCTGGTTTGATAGTCAGAGAGCATCGACATAAAATCAAACGACGTTAATAGGCATAATTACTTCGGTC
>NW_007523197.1:0-227 GCF_000475195.1 Diaphorina citri
CACGAATTCCACTCAACCTTTTCTAGATAAAACTCATTCGAAACATTTTTTACTTTCCTTATCCTATAGGAAGGAGAGTAATGTATTCAGTCAAAATTTTCAATGGTCAGTTTTTTAGTGCCAAAACACGTTTTGAGGGTCCCTAAGAACCTAATTCCAATTGCGTTGGTCCAAACACCAAAATATCTCGAGAACGGTGAGAGACTTGAAATTTGGTATGCAGCTCT
>NW_007523198.1:0-227 GCF_000475195.1 Diaphorina citri
TTGGGTATTCCACTCTTTGTGTGATATTTGCAATTCCTTTCATGAATTTACAAAGTCTCTACGGAATTTCTGTTCATAGGACTTTCGAATGCCTTCCTCAAAATTCTCTCAGCTCTCACCCACCAAATATTGAACTCCCTGGCAAATCTCCTTCTATACTGTCCCTTCCTCTTTTACTGTCACTTTCTCGTTCAACCTTGAATGCATTGTCCCATTTGTTCATTGTT
>NW_007523199.1:0-227 GCF_000475195.1 Diaphorina citri
AGATTAGTTAAGTTCTGCCTATTGTAGGAGGACCCTAAGACGGGGTAAGTTGTTTCTCTATTGGAATCACTTTCATAGGTCAATTTTTGTAGAAGTTATTGTTAAATTTCAAAATCAACTGGTGCTAATGTACCTAGGGACAAGACTGCATAGTGTACCTCGGGGCTGTCCCTTGGTACATCAGGTAATTTCTGGTGATTTAAATGAGAACTTACGTGATGTACCTG
>NW_007523200.1:0-227 GCF_000475195.1 Diaphorina citri
GATCAAGTTCACTCTGATCAAAGGCGCTAGCTAAGTTTTATCGCTAGTGGATAAATGAGTTCAATGCAAAACACTTAAGTTAAGGGACCATGCACCTGGATGGGTGACACACCCATCTAGGTGATATTCGAAATACCATCATCACGTGTTGGAACCACCTGTGATGGCAATTGAAGAGCTGATTGAAATCCCAGCTAGAAAAGTGAGGTGGAAAATGGGCTAATCAA
>NW_007523201.1:0-227 GCF_000475195.1 Diaphorina citri
CTTTAAAAGGTCGAAAATTCAATTTTTAATTGCTGTTCTAATGAAAAAGTTCAAATAGTTGTGACGTCAGATTTCACGACAAAATGCGCAGAAACGCTTGCGCACAAACAAACGAAGCGGGAGTCTTGAATTATGACGTCATCACCTATGGGAGCGTATGCCGTGACGTCAAACTTCACGATTTACCGGTATTTTTTAAATCGATTTATCTCGGGGTCTAGAAGTCG
>NW_007523202.1:0-227 GCF_000475195.1 Diaphorina citri
GGCAGCTACATGTGTTTGGTCTTGGGGCCAACACGAACCTAGCCATGTGAGCGCAAGTTGGCCCGTCCAAAAAGTTGAGCTTTATTGTATTAATTAAAGGAATTGTGGTAGAAAAGAACTCATTGCCTAAATCAGAGGTTCTCAAACTAGGGGCGTGGAGACAAATCAGGGGGGGCGCGAGCTTTTCCTATAAACCTCCAGTTCTGAAATTCCTCCCGCGCTAACTG
>NW_007523203.1:0-227 GCF_000475195.1 Diaphorina citri
AGGAAGGCGGCTCCAAGAATCGCTCTCAGAGAATGTGACAAAAGGTCCTCACACAATTCTAATAAATAATTTGATCTCCAGTGACCACCCTGTAGGAATAGTCTTCATCTAATGTATATTAAAACCGAGCACAAAGCAATGCTACCAGTATAAACACTTAGAGTTAACGATAGATGGATGAGAAAAATCCCGAGACAATTACTCCAATGTCTTGCTGATCGTGCAAT
>NW_007523204.1:0-227 GCF_000475195.1 Diaphorina citri
CTACACCAGGCTAATTTTTATCACCTGTCTTGGACCCGAACCACCAACCTTCAGATCCAAAGTCCACAACAACTACCCTTTTGAGGTTGACCTGAAAAGATCCTTTCCTCTAGCATCCAGAGTAAAGGCGCGGTGGACTAAATGGTTCCTTCTACGCTACCGCTGAAAAATCAACCCTCTCATCATCTTTGAAGGATCATAGAATCGGGCCCTTCCAAGGTAAAAGC
>NW_007523205.1:0-227 GCF_000475195.1 Diaphorina citri
CTACATTCCAATTTTGCTTTCCACTAGATTGAAGATGGGACCAAATGCTAGACCACGGAACCAAATTGCCCGAGATAACCTCTATACCATTAATATTTCTTACGTCATTTCAAATTCATTGCGATTTTTATTAATAAATTGTTATGTCTCTTCAGTTTCATTGATGGATCAGATTCATCATTAAAAACATTGAATACATCACACCATCTTCAATTTATACACCTGAA
>NW_007523206.1:0-227 GCF_000475195.1 Diaphorina citri
CAAGAGTTGTGTTGGAAATTATTTAGAGTTGCCTCACACATTGTCCAAGAGAACCGAAGAAAATATATCAACAGAATCATTGAGACTTTCATCGAGAGTACCACGTAGGAGTCCTAAAAGAAACAGTTCATCAAAAATCAAAATCCACGGTTCAACCCGTTCAACTCAAAACTAGACGAGATCATAAAACACTATGGACTATGGGAATTAGATGATCTACCTATAAC
>NW_007523207.1:0-227 GCF_000475195.1 Diaphorina citri
GTTTGTTCTCGATGTTTTGGGGACATCGGCGGCACTTGACACCATCATGGGATCTGCCAGGGATTCCTCTTATGGCAACAGTGTTGGTATTCATCTTGATCATCTCGGTGACTTCCCTATTGGAAAGACCTTCAGACGCAGTAAGATACTTGTTGTGAGACTTAACTTCCTTGAACAGGCTGACTCCAATGCCTCTTACTTGCATGCCCTGCCATTTCAGGAACTCA
>NW_007523208.1:0-227 GCF_000475195.1 Diaphorina citri
ATAAAAAAAATCGTCCATTCAACAAAGACCTCGCATCGTTCGATCAATTAATAATTAACCCTTTGCTTCTCCTCGTCCCCAGACACGACCTGAACTCCCTCCGCGTGTTAGGTTCAGTAGGCGAGCCCATTAACCCTGAAGCATGGCAATGGTACTATCACAGTATAGGAGGCGGCAAGTGTAGCATAGTGGATACATTCTGGCAGACAGAGACGGGGGGGCATGTG
>NW_007523209.1:0-227 GCF_000475195.1 Diaphorina citri
TTGATGGCATCCTTGATACAATGGTCAAACTCTGGAGTACCACGGACACATTTGCTAAACAGCTGAGCTGAAAATTGAAAGCGAAATAGCTTGGTTTGCTTCAAACTGTTCGAGGGGCGAAAAAGGTAATCGACATTTTATTTTTATAAAAAGGCGGGTTCTCACGTTCAACTTTTTAGTCGTTCAACTGTTGTTGCTCAACTTTAAAGTTGAAAGTTGAATATGTT
>NW_007523210.1:0-227 GCF_000475195.1 Diaphorina citri
CTTCCCCTATGTGTGAGAGAACATGGAAAAATGAAAATTTGAGTAGGCCATTGGTTGTTGGATTGAGCTCAAACAGTATTACATTCTTTAAGACCTTTGATATGATGTATCACAAGTAGGGGCTTTTGAGAGAAATAAGAGTAGGTCAATCTTCAGTTTTTTTCCATTTGAAAAATTCACAGTGGTTGTTGAACTCTTTGAACTGACAAGATTGAATAGAAGACGAC
>NW_007523211.1:0-227 GCF_000475195.1 Diaphorina citri
TTTGAGTAAGTGTAATTGGTAATATATTTAAAAGCTTGGGCGCTAGGTATATAAAATGTCTTCTTACTGTTTCTTTTTAGTCCGTCCTTCCTTTATTAAATTACAATAGTAATAATAAAAGGTATAATGGACGGACTATTGTATTCGCCTCGGTGTCGTCTGTCGGTCGGTCTGTCGGTCGGTCTGTCCCCATAGAAGGACTTATCCAAACCTGGTCGACCTATATA
>NW_007523212.1:0-227 GCF_000475195.1 Diaphorina citri
GAGATAGAGCGATCAGTGTGTGAAATGTGAATTGTGAAATGTGAATGAGTGAATGGATCTTGTTTTTATAATATAAGATTGATATTAGATCATTATCAGCAAGTTCCAGATCTATTTGATCACTGAATCGCTTCACATTAACCTCACGGTTTAATGAGGATCAGTTTTAATCCTGGTTTAAAATCGCCAGAAGGTTCTATTGATCTGGTGCAGGGGTGAGTAAACCA
>NW_007523213.1:0-227 GCF_000475195.1 Diaphorina citri
TATTTATTTAATGTTAAAACAATAATGGCTCTTTTCTTTCGGCTTAAGAATACAACTATCGGCATTTCCAGTCCAGTACAACTTAAATTTCTCCGTCATTATCATCACCAACCACACGATAAATACCTACGATAGCACAATTAATAAGATCGCTCATGGGGAACCTAGCGTTCAATACCTAATCCAACTAAGATATTAACCAAGTTTCAATATATCTCCCTTGTTAA
>NW_007523214.1:0-227 GCF_000475195.1 Diaphorina citri
TGATACCTAGGTAACTATTTCCTAAGGAATTACCTATTTCATGCAGGATAAGTACCTATATACGTAGGTATTAGGTTTGTGTTTCTTTAGAAGCTATAGGTTTTCCCAGGCTTTTACACTTTATCTATTTTTCTTTTCTAACACAGTAGGTTTGGGTGCTTACGGTTTAATTTTGATAAGCAATTAGATAATCTTTTACAAGCTCACCATGTGTTGCTACTTTTATC
>NW_007523215.1:0-227 GCF_000475195.1 Diaphorina citri
CACAACACAATTTGAGCTCAGCCATTTGGAGAACTATACCTCAGTGGTGTACAGGTTAGCACGGTGGACTCTAGATCTCGAAATTTGTCACGACGACCTATGAACTCAAAGCGAGAAAGTTTTACATAACACTTCAGTCGATCATTTAAGGTTTTAGCGTTACCTATGTTAAGCTACGCCGAGCAAGGCCAATAAATGGATGGGTGACTTAAACCGTATATTGGGAA
>NW_007523216.1:0-227 GCF_000475195.1 Diaphorina citri
GAAATGGCCTCCATGATCATGTAATTTTACCCCCCTAGACTACTTTCTGTGAGGGTATCTAAAGTCACAGGTTTACACCAACAAACCCAGAAGCTTTGAAAGGTGAAATTGAAAGTTGCATCAACGAGATACAGCCTGATTTCCTCGACTTTGTCATCGAAAATTTTGTCAAAAGGAAACGAATGTACCATCAAAGTCGAGGAAGTTATTTGTCTGATTATTGTTCC
>NW_007523217.1:0-227 GCF_000475195.1 Diaphorina citri
TGTTATCCCAGAATAGGGTTTGTGTTATGCTAGATCAGCCAATCACAATGTTTAATGGGTCCCTAGTCCACACTACACTTGACGTGCCCACAGATAGCAAATTATAGGTAATGCCCATTTTTTAGGACCTCTTTGAACTTTCGGGGGAAAATTTTGGGAAATCTTCCCATACGAGAACTCGAATTATTGTGTGGCACAAAATGGGGCATGTGATTTGAGGTTTTGTA
>NW_007523218.1:0-227 GCF_000475195.1 Diaphorina citri
TTCCTACTTGTCGCTCGGAAAAAAGAAATCGTGTTGTGTGTAGTGCAATAGTGCATTTAAATTAGATTTCGCCTACAGGACATTTGGAAAGAAAGTGGGACCGGGCTCTAAGAGGTAAAGTTTTTTTCTCATTCTTCTTCAATTGGTAGATTTTCCACCCCGTGGTCGAATGGCACACCCTGTATTGTGAGTTGTATGAATCCTATTAGCCATGACATACATCCATA
>NW_007523219.1:0-227 GCF_000475195.1 Diaphorina citri
AATAAGTAGTTTACTTGAGTTTAGTTTACTCAATGAAAAGCACTGTAACTTTTTTCGTCCTTATTATCTGTTAACATATTTCATCCATGTCTGTTTTTTATTATTAGGTTTTTTTATAATGTCTATAAAACAAGTATCTCTACTCACAGACCACTGTTATGGTCTGAATCATTGGACAAAACAATACACTCTGCAGTGGAAGGTAACCATTTTGTTATTGGTACATA
>NW_007523220.1:0-227 GCF_000475195.1 Diaphorina citri
GTGAATAAAAGGCGGGGTACAAAATTGATTTCTAATCTTTTTTGGGGTGGGATGGATTTTTGTTTATTTTTTGTGGTTTTTCTTTCTGGAGGAATTTTAGAAATTCGCGAGATGGTCGTAATCGTAATTACCTACTCGTAAATGGGATTTTCAAGTTGTCATTCTGTGCTAAGATAAGAAATTATTTGATTTTTCTCTTCCAATTGAAACAAAATGATCAAATCATT
>NW_007523221.1:0-227 GCF_000475195.1 Diaphorina citri
CCAGCAGGCCGGCCCTAGCTAGGGATACTTGGAAACTAGAGAGATGGCCTGACATGTCAACAATTTAAAATTTAGTGATGAAAATACCATCTGATGCTACATTCACTGAAGGCTGCTGAGTATTTAGGGTCTATGTAAGGGAGAAATAAAAGAAAAGCCTTTTCTTTCCAGTAAAGGTCTTTCTGCGTTTTACTCCAGACCTCAAACTATACCAGTCCAATCATCAT
>NW_007523222.1:0-227 GCF_000475195.1 Diaphorina citri
TCGTAAACTAGTCGTTTCGAACTGTTTTGGTGCCATCATCAGATCACGCTCACATCCTCACCATGAAGATCAAGAATGTCAATGATGATTGCTTGACTACCGCCGACATAGAAGTTTTTAAACCTAGAAAAGTGAGTACCTACACTACCTACCAAAAGTCTTGTAATGAGTAGTTCAGTTGAATCATTAGCGACTTTCGTTCCATTAAACTTCAATTTTTAGCCAGC
>NW_007523223.1:0-227 GCF_000475195.1 Diaphorina citri
TACCTCATGAGAACACACACTATCAGGTAGACCTCACAGGTACGGCTGAAAAGGTCCGCCTGTCAGGTCTACCTGATCCTGATGAGCACATACACATCATTCAGTAGTGAGTAGCGGCTGGCCTTAGACTGCTGGGGTAAAAGAACAGGACCATAGTCAAACAAAGGCAGTACCAAACTCAGCACCTCAGTATCCAAGATAACTAGCATGCCTAGTTAGTTAGTTAG
>NW_007523224.1:0-227 GCF_000475195.1 Diaphorina citri
AAGGTGAAAAAACAGCCGAATCTGCCGAAGAAAACAAAGAAACACCTGCTAAAACTGAAGAGGTAAGTTGTGTGGGAGAGTCTGCTAGACGCTTGGTGACTGTCAGAAATATTGTATTTTTTAAACATTCTGGGATTTTTTGTGAAACATCACTAACATCAAATTGTTCCAAAATAAAATTGTACATAAGAGCTCCCCTATAACCCTGGTCTTCTTTTCTTTTGGAC
>NW_007523225.1:0-227 GCF_000475195.1 Diaphorina citri
GATAAGTCACCTATTCGCGGTTTGCTCGTGGTATTCGCGGTTGGCTCGCGGTATCTGCGGTATTCGCGGATTGTTCGCTGTATCCACGATTTGTTCGCGGTGTCCGCGATTTGTTCGCGGTATCCGCGATTTGTTCGCGGTAACCACGATTTGTTCGCGGTATTCGCGGATTGTTCGCGGTATCCGCGGTTTGTTCGCGGTATCCGCGGTTTGTTCGCGGTATCCGC
>NW_007523226.1:0-227 GCF_000475195.1 Diaphorina citri
AACCGGAAAATTCAAGTCTAATATACATATGTAACTTTGTTACTTCAGCTCCAAACAAATGCGATTTCATCACATAATATTGGAAACTTTCAGCTTTCAGGCGAAAAGAAGTCATAGGTCACCATGGCAAAAGGCACACACCCTTTGTGAAATAATACTGGACAAATTACCTATTGAGATAACCAAACATCTCGAGTTTCTCTCATTGAGATTTTCAAAAACAATAA
>NW_007523227.1:0-227 GCF_000475195.1 Diaphorina citri
TCTGTCTGTCTGTAAACAAAATATCTCGAGAACGGTAAGAGCTAGACTTGAAATTTGGTATGCAGCTGTCAAATGTGATAAGGATGCGACACGAAACTTTTGGTTAAGATCGGTGTAACGCTTGGCGGTATTTTGGCCGCTTTTCTGGCGGTTTTTGGTGTAATTCAATGATATCTCGGGAACGGTATGATCTACAGACTTGAAATTTGGTATGTAGTCTACAAATG
>NW_007523228.1:0-227 GCF_000475195.1 Diaphorina citri
TAACATAATGGGATGTAATTTCAAGCTGTATCCTTACAGGTTAATATTAGATAGTTCCATGGAGCAATATGCAGATATTTATGACTTGTAAGTTAACATCGGATGTATATAATCTTTACAGCATCATAAAAACAAATTGTTTAGCCCATTTTTTTCGTACAAAAATCTGTGATAGGTCCCTGTAGTATTTTACTTTTTTCATTTTTGTTTACGAAACATTACTTATT
>NW_007523229.1:0-227 GCF_000475195.1 Diaphorina citri
CCAGTAAATCTCCTTTAACTCCTTGTTTCACTGGATGAAGTGGCAAGTTTCTCTCAAATAAGGTTCATATAGAAAAAAATATCAGACCAAATTATGTTCCCACCTTATTAATCAAAGAGAAGCACTGATTAAGAATTTCGTTATATCTTTGAAATTTATTTTTGTGCTGGATTTATATTTAGTATATTTATTAATTTAGTTTTGTGTTCGAAAGAATATTGAAAATT
>NW_007523230.1:0-227 GCF_000475195.1 Diaphorina citri
ATGGGTTCCAGTCGATGTTGACCGACAATTTGACAGTAGAGGTCTATTTTCCTTTTGGAAACAACCGAATCCGATGGCGCACCATCTTGGATTTCCTATGGTTTAGTACAGACGCTATTTCAGTTTCCCAAAGGGAACCGGTTCCGTTTCAGAAAGAGTAACTTTCTGAGAACCTTACCTTAAGTTCGTAAAATATATGATCCTGACATTTCAGGACATTTCCTGAA
>NW_007523231.1:0-227 GCF_000475195.1 Diaphorina citri
CAGGTATTCCTAGCAAATATTCTGCACCATTCCAATGCCATCCAAGTGGAACATGTACAGATGACATACATTAGAATGGAAGATAATGTTGCCGAGGGAGATAATAATATCAATGAAGATCTAGATAAACCTCATGCAGATAGTGTACTCAGCTTGTTCAACAAGGATCAACCTAAAAGACTTGAGGGTCATCAACTAGCTGGAGATAAACTCGACCCGTTAGCTAA
>NW_007523232.1:0-227 GCF_000475195.1 Diaphorina citri
TATCAGGCGAGAATTCAGGTGAAGTCCCGAAGCACTTTGCACTCCGAACTTCAAACTTCTTCAGACTCTACAATCCATTAGCAACTATAAATACAAATCTACTAAACCATTTCTGGTGAAACTGGAGGACCTCTTCCATAACTTTTGTGGGTATCACGTGCCTCCTTTGCAATTCTCTTTCCAATCATTCTAATCGTTTTACACTGGTAATGCCACCATCGGTCGCT
>NW_007523233.1:0-227 GCF_000475195.1 Diaphorina citri
CTGTCTGTCATTCTGTCACATAGAAAAACAATAGGACGGAAAAAAGAAGGAAAATGAAATTACTTTCTTTTTTTCCCCACATCCTGTTCATTCTCCTCAACCTCCTCCTCCTCGTCCTCCTTCTTCTTCTCCTCCCCTCTCCTCTTCTGATATAACTTATTTATGTTTGTCTTGTCTTGGTCCCTTATATTATTTATCTCGTCTGGACTGCGGTAGGATATGTGATG
>NW_007523234.1:0-227 GCF_000475195.1 Diaphorina citri
TGAGCCGCTTAGTCCAACCTTTAAAGCCCGATTCAACTCTGTCCCACTGTTCTTGCCATTTTATCATTGTTCTCTCCCGCTCTCTTATTTGTTCTTCTTTGGATATCCCGTAACATTCCTTTCTTTCTTTGATGATAAGGTCTATAGGGATGGTTCTAGATACGACCATAACTGCCTCTGTTGCAACTGTTCTATGTGCTCGGCTTACCCGAATGGACATCTTCCTC
>NW_007523235.1:0-227 GCF_000475195.1 Diaphorina citri
GGAGGTTATATATGGGCTGTTGTTTGAGACTTTTGGCATATAAATTTGTGAGGTATTACTCCTGGACGTAATCTGCTTTTCATGATTTGGAATTTAACGTAGTTCTCCATATCCTGTTCCAGCTGAAACAATAGTAACAGAGACAATCCAGCTTTTATAGTACTTACATAAAAAATAAATCAGACTTTCTTTTCTTTAGGAATGTTTATTATTTTGTCAAATAAGAA
>NW_007523236.1:0-227 GCF_000475195.1 Diaphorina citri
GCCTATGTCTACTTTGAAGAAACTTCCATCTTTCAAGACAAATTAGCATTTCAACCCAGAGAAATATATTCCACTTTGATGGAAAAGGAACAAGTAAAAACATAGAGAAAAGTTTGAGCGGTATGGCCTAACCTAACCATCATGTAGAGCCATTTATCCCATAACCCATTCCCCCATTCCAGTCCCATTTCCCATTTATCAATACGTAAACTTGAATTTAAAACAAA
>NW_007523237.1:0-227 GCF_000475195.1 Diaphorina citri
AAGTCACAGTCCATGGTGTTCGCCCATTTGGGTAGTTCCCAAAAAGCTTGACAATTCAGGTCAAAGGAAATGGCGAATCGTCGTCGACTATCGTAAATTAAACGAGAAAACGATAGGAGATAAATACCCTCTACCCAATATTGAGGACTTGCTAGACAAGTTAGGCCGGTGCAACTATTTTAGCACTCTCGATCTAGCGTCCGGGTTCTACCAGATTGAGATGGACC
>NW_007523238.1:0-227 GCF_000475195.1 Diaphorina citri
ACTTCGAGGTACATTATTAAATTGAGCAGCACTCGAAAGAAAAAGTGCTGAAGCCTTTTGAGTTGTCGTTGCTAAGGAGCTATTCTCAAAAGAGTTTCTTTTGAGAGTTATTGATCAACATCACAGAAGGTATACTGTCAGAGGTTTGGTCCTATCAGTGGTAGTTTAAGGGCACCCTTAATATGTGTTACTGAGCCCTTTTTCTAAGCGTCATACTCTAACTATAA
>NW_007523239.1:0-227 GCF_000475195.1 Diaphorina citri
TGGGGCCGGGTTAAGCCAGCACCATGTGATTGCCCAGAGAACAAGACGGTCGGCCATCTTGATACCAACCACGTCGAACGTTGCATAACTGCAGTTGTCCGCTGGAACCGGTGCTTTTTACCGATGGCTTTCCTGAACCGAATGGAAGATTCGTACATTTCTGGTACTAAATCTAGTACGTTTCTCGTTTTCAGGTGGACAACGACTATGCCACCGAGTCCCTGTGT
>NW_007523240.1:0-227 GCF_000475195.1 Diaphorina citri
CCAATAAGTCATTTATATCAATGAGTGATAATGATAACCTCAAGAACGAACACCTTTGAACTAACAATAAAATTGTAATAGATTCCAAGCTTTTCCCATTAGTACATACTTGCATCAATCACACTTTACCCACTTCATATACGGATACGGGTCCCCTAACGTTACTAGGATACTAGGTGTTGGAATTTCAATGGATGCTTTAATAGCTCAACCTTCTAATAGACTCC
>NW_007523241.1:0-227 GCF_000475195.1 Diaphorina citri
CGGCTGTCATTGATGATTCATCATCGTACTTATGAAGGCACTCTTCTGCCCTTTTTGTCAAGTAGCGAGGACAATCAACGGTATCAACGGCGTCAATATGAATGGCGGGCTCCTCAATAGAATTAATCATTGCCGTATTCAATTGCTCGCATTTGTGCCTCGTAGGTAATAAGCAGACAGTATTTTCAGGAAGCGAGGAGAGATGCTGGGTGACTTCCTTTAAGCGA
>NW_007523242.1:0-227 GCF_000475195.1 Diaphorina citri
TAACTGCTAAGGTCTTATCATCCCGAAAACGAAGAAGGCAGACAGGATAGGAGAAAGCCAGCTGTTCCGAAAGCAAATCGAAAACAAACAGTGACAGTCTAGTCTTAAACGTAAGAATAGCGAGAGGATACGTTTTGGTAAGGCTTTGACCATAACTCTTTACCGTAGATCAACTTACAAAATGTATGGATAATGTCTACGAACCATCGCCACGAGTAAAACATCAT
>NW_007523243.1:0-227 GCF_000475195.1 Diaphorina citri
TTACAATTCGGACGAGTGAAAAGAATTGGATGAAAATAATTGCAATACAATTTTGCGAGAAACTTTCTTTCCAAAATCGCCACACTTCCGTGCACTTTGAAGATCCTGCAAACATCGAAGAGAGAATCTTGGATACTGGGATTTCCAATCGAAGCATATTTTTGCCAGCCTAGTTAGCTTGGAGGGAGGCAAGCCTACCTTATAAGCTCTAGGTCACAGGTTCGATA
>NW_007523244.1:0-227 GCF_000475195.1 Diaphorina citri
AGATTTCAAGTTGCACTGATTGCTAATTCTGTTTGATTGCTGGCACTGATTGAAGATTTTGCTGAAAAGTAAAATTTTCAATTTACTTTGCTAGAGTTACACGAATGAGGTTGGTAGGTACTTAATTAAATTAGGGTTACCTACATAATTGATTTACACTAAAACAGTACCTACTGTACTTAAAGTTTAAAAGTAAAATTAAAAAGTTTACAGAGTATTAGGCTTAG
>NW_007523245.1:0-227 GCF_000475195.1 Diaphorina citri
GTACGACAAAATCCCGACAATTTCGTTGGTAGAAGTTACCAACGAAAAGGTATAAAAGTCAATAATGAGGGAGAAAATGTACAAAAAAATCCCACATTTATTTCCCACATCATAAAACTGTAGCATTTTTCCAAAAGAAACAAGAAAAGTTCTTTGTTTTTCATGACTCTGTTAGTAGCTTTAAAATATCACCGCAAGAGAGCGCTGTATGGAGGGTTTCAGATGGC
>NW_007523246.1:0-227 GCF_000475195.1 Diaphorina citri
TCAGCATGTCGATGGAGGTGGTTAGTTGATGGTTGAGGTATGATGAATCAGCAAGCTTCAGATGGTTGAAGCGCTGCAGCACAGAGGTAGGTATGGTTGATGGTAGATCAGCGGCGATCTTAGGTAGCACAACACAATGAATCCACAACGATTCGTTGGTAGATACAGAGTAAGGAGAAACTTGACACTGGATTTCACCTTTTGATTGAATTGGAGAGTCAGATCCA
>NW_007523247.1:0-227 GCF_000475195.1 Diaphorina citri
AAGAGGTAGCTACTCGTATTTTTCAATAAAAAGTTTTGATAGGATTACTAAATTTTTGTTCTAAAATGGAAAATAACTTCAAAATTAATACTATTGACTGTTGTTTTTAACTTCAAACTCCTGTCTCATCTACATTTATACATACATAGTAACGAATTGATTAACTGTTGTGTGTTTCAAATTAATACATTTCTAAGATTTTGTATTCAATTAGCATCTGAAATCTG
>NW_007523248.1:0-227 GCF_000475195.1 Diaphorina citri
AGAATTGGGTATCATAGAACCGGTTGATGATGAGAAAAATCCTAATGTTCATGTCAAACATTACCTTAACTTTCACCCGGTTATTACCCCACAGAGAGAGACGACAAAGATCCGAGTTGTATTCTGCGCAAACACAAAGCTCAACAAGACGTCAAGGAGTCTGAATGATTACCTACACACAGGACCAACCATGCTGGAGGATCTAATATCCCTGCTAATCAGGTTTC
>NW_007523249.1:0-227 GCF_000475195.1 Diaphorina citri
AATTTTAGTGGATTTCACCAATATTTTTTCAGTCCCTATAAGACCTGTTAAGCTAACAGCCTGTTAAGTTCCATTTGCTCTGTACTTATATGCTTAACAGGTTTGTAAAGCTAAAAGACTGTTAGAGGTTAAAAAAGGGTTGGTTAATCAACAAACCTTGGAAAAAAGCCTAGCACTGAATACCTAAAAAAAGACTCCAATAAATTAAAAGAAAATCGTGTTTTTTT
>NW_007523250.1:0-227 GCF_000475195.1 Diaphorina citri
GTAGGTATAAACTATAAATTTTACCTTGAATAAACTAAGTTTGTCTTTTAGGTTGATTAGTTAAAGCATTCTTTTTTTATTGATGTCAAAATGTCCAAGAAAATATAGCTATTTACAAGGTGCAGGCGAACTCATTTCTCAATAAATACTCGTTTGTTTTTCCAGTTTCTTCAGTAACGAGCCAAAAAATACTCTTTTTTAATGATTCATTATTCTCATTTAAATTG
>NW_007523251.1:0-227 GCF_000475195.1 Diaphorina citri
CACACCAGTCACTCCTCACATGAGATTCAAAACAAGCACTCCTCTGATTAAGAGAAACACTCATCGGAATTGAAAAACCTCCATGTAGACAAACACGGTACAAGCAACAGGCAGCTAAACAAACATCTCTATGACTCAATGCCTCCTGATCACTATCTGTGATGCAAAAATGAATTCATATTCAGCGTCGAAGCAAATTTCCAGTCCAAGTTCTCATGAGAACAGAG
>NW_007523252.1:0-227 GCF_000475195.1 Diaphorina citri
GAAAATTAATTTATATATTGTTGTTGCAAATCTATGCGTCACTTGTAAACTGTTTGTAGGCAAAACGAAATGTTAGCCCAAAAGCAATCACCCTAGGGCTGATTGAGAGTCTGACGAAAAATGTCGACCCCGTCTAAACAAGTGAAAAAGCGAAGAAACTTTTTTCCTACTAGGCCATTTTACCTGTGTCTTTCCAATATTTACCTACAATATCATTGCTGGCTTCC
>NW_007523253.1:0-227 GCF_000475195.1 Diaphorina citri
AACTGAATGTTTCATGCTCATTTTGAAGCCCCTTATTCAAGGCATTTTGACTTTCTATTCCTTATTGGAACGCTGGCGCTGTATACATGTTGCTGAGCCCACCTCTGCGCCGAGTGGTCAAAAGCACTGACTCCCAACTTGGAGGTGCTGAGAATCCCGGCCAGGGAGGAAATCTAACCCAACTTTTCCGTTCTTGGATAGGCATAGATGTAAAACAATGTGCCTTG
>NW_007523254.1:0-227 GCF_000475195.1 Diaphorina citri
TCAGTCATGTTCACGTCTACTGTGGTCTTGTGGGCCAGGGAGACCATTTTTAAAAGTTTGGGAAGCACTGCCACTTAACCCTTTTGTAAAGGATGTGAACTTGTTTACATTTAGGTACTTGTGTTCACCTAGGTAGAACTGTGCCACTCTACAGTAATTTTGTAGAATTGTTTTGTTTTTATTCTTAGTTGCTGTCCTCTTTCCTTCCTCTTCCTTCTCCTCCTCCT
>NW_007523255.1:0-227 GCF_000475195.1 Diaphorina citri
GTTCCGTGAAATTAAGTTTACGTTTCAATGAGTCACTCATGTGGTCAAATCATCAACCTCAAGAGCATAAAGAATTCATGTAAAGCGCCTAAAAAAAGGTTACAAAGTCAACTAATTTTCAACGTAATACTCGATTAAAAGCACTATAATGTAGGTAAATATAAGGTACCTTCGAGCAAAACTCAACCCAGTTTCCGGTTGAAAATTCCTATCTATTTAAAGTCCTG
>NW_007523256.1:0-227 GCF_000475195.1 Diaphorina citri
AACGGGAGAGGAGAGAAGCTGATAGCATGTATGGAGAGTCATGGCTTTCTAGTACTCAATGGAAGGACGGAAGGGGATATTCCGGGGCAATTCACCTATCTCAGTCGAGTTGGATCAGGAAGAATAGGAACAAGTACGGTGGATTTGGTCTGGACGAACCTCGAGTCGTGTTCATTGATAACGGAACTGCGAATCTCTGACACTGTTGTTGTGTCTGATCACTTACC
>NW_007523257.1:0-227 GCF_000475195.1 Diaphorina citri
ATGTTTTGGAGAAAAATGATGAAGAAAATAATATTGAAGTTCTCAGTAGTAGTAAAGACAAAGAGGCTTTCAAGGACGGCGCATCAGAGACTAATGAAACAGAAATCAACAAAATTCACGAAGAAAAAGATTATCAAAGTAACTTTATCCAAAAAAGTAGTCTTAAAAGATCAAATAGTGAAGGTTTTGTGGATAAAAATGACGTATTTGACAAAAGTTCTCTACAT
>NW_007523258.1:0-227 GCF_000475195.1 Diaphorina citri
TGTAAAACGAGTCGCACTGAAAATAGAGAACCAAAAATACCTATTCTACAAAGGTTAACAATAGGATTTCATCTTCGAGCTCCGAAGGTAATTTGATCTCGGATAAGTAGAGAAGTAATGAAAATTTCTAACGGGTTCTGCAGTCTGTGTAAAAGGAGATCCCTGAAGTAAACGCAGATATGACAAATACAAATTGTCAAGCTGAGTTCCAGGTGCTTTTGAGACAG
>NW_007523259.1:0-227 GCF_000475195.1 Diaphorina citri
AAATGTGGGCAGGTGGGCCAATAAATGGTACGTTTTTTAGGTGGGCGAATAAATGGTACACTTACCCTATCTGTTATTTGTACATATTCCCTATATGCTATTTCTATCAGGAGATTCTAATTTCTTTCTGAGAGGAATCTGAAGATAGTTTCAGAATTTCAGATGCCAACAGAGGTGCTCAAAGTTTACTGGAAACGCGGTCTATCTGTCTAACATATTAGGGCCTG
>NW_007523260.1:0-227 GCF_000475195.1 Diaphorina citri
CTGCTTTACCCAAGGATAGGTACTAAATTACTAATAATCCGTTTTTGAATCCGTGTTACTAAAAATCACATGCTAAAAAGCTGAAAAAATACCTACTTGACTCGCGGGTTTTTGTGTTTTTCGTACATAACTACCTATCTTTTTAAACTTTTTTTTTTTGTAATTTTTTCTGTTTATTAGTCAGTTCTCGTATTTTCCATAGATTTGGAAAAAACCGGAACAAAGGT
>NW_007523261.1:0-227 GCF_000475195.1 Diaphorina citri
TACATATTCTTAGCATAAGTTTAATTGTAACACATTACCTACTCACCTGCATATCAAATCCAAAACCGTAACCCTATTTCAAAGTCTAGCATACTATCCCTCTCATCTCTCCCTCGCATCGTCAATACTCGGAGACTCTCGAGAATCCTTGATCCAAGATTTTCTTCACGCTTCTCTCGTTGGCATCTTTCAGTAGCAAAGGATCAAAGCCAAAGTCGAGGACATCA
>NW_007523262.1:0-227 GCF_000475195.1 Diaphorina citri
AATAAATAAATATATACAAAAATTAGACCCTACAAAAAAAATTGCAGGCAAAATGCAAACAATGCTGAAATGCAACAAAATTAAATTGAAAAAATCATAAAATTGAATAAATGACAGGAGGTAAATAACTATTTACAAAATATTACATGAGAAATGCATGTGTTGTTGAGTCTGGTTAGGTAGGTACTATTGGGTAGGTAAAGGACAAAGTTTAACAACTGGCCTTT
>NW_007523263.1:0-227 GCF_000475195.1 Diaphorina citri
ATCTTGGTGTTCCAAACTAACAGGATTAGTGGGATGTTGCGGATTGTTTTATTTAGAATCTTCTAAAAAGATCAGAAATTCGGGTTTACTACCATATAATACTATTGTATCGTTTTTCTGGCAGGGCTAAGTTATGAAACCATCTATTCCTGTCTCTTTGTGAGGTGCCCACTTGCCCAGTTAGGAATAAGGATAAGGTTGGCCAAATAATTATTCCACAGAGAATT
>NW_007523264.1:0-227 GCF_000475195.1 Diaphorina citri
GGTTTTAAGCCCCTTTTGTTCCGAAGTGGTTCCGAAACTATGGCCACTAGGGAGTAAAAATTTTAAATTCTCAATATTTGAGTCGCATACATACATATCAAACTTTCTCCTTCGAGTTCTTCATAAAATTTTACCATTTCTTATAAAAGAATCGAAACTGTAACTCCTTACCTAATTGTTAGTTGGATAGAGCTATAAGTTCTAGGTAGGTTGAAATGATAAACATA
>NW_007523265.1:0-227 GCF_000475195.1 Diaphorina citri
TAAAATTGCAAAGGCTACTTACAGGATGAAGATCTGTCATAGGTTGGGTAATCCAAGCAAAGGCACAAGATCACAGCAGTGTGACAAATAAATCACATAATTCCATGATGACCGGTCGGTCGATAAATAAATGGCCAAGAGCCATAAACAAATAATGATAAATAAATAGTAGATAGGTAGGTAGCTTTTAGCTAATATGAAATGAAAAAGTTCAAAACATTAGATAG
>NW_007523266.1:0-227 GCF_000475195.1 Diaphorina citri
TTGTTGAAAATTCATACAATACATAAAGTACAAATTTAACAAAAGGCGGGATTATTGCCTTAGGCAATCTCTGCCATCTCATTCTCATGCTTATTTGTCAATAGTCCTGTTATCTACATTAAAACGTGTTAACCAGTGCTCAAAAAGTAGAATCGCTGAGTCTAAAGCAACGACTGTAAATAGTCAACTTTCTGTTGTTACACTTCCCCCTATCATCGTTCAAAGTT
>NW_007523267.1:0-227 GCF_000475195.1 Diaphorina citri
TCGGAGTTAAGCACCTCAGCCGGGGATAGGGTAGTATAGAACGCCACATTGGTGAGTACATAGACCACAGTGACTAGAATACAGATGTACTCTCACCTACTCACCTCAGCTAAGGAATGTACTCCTGGCTACTCACCACAGCTACAGCCTCGGAGTTAAGCACCTCAGCCGGGGATAGGGTAGTATAGAACGCCACATTGGTGAGTACATAGACCACAGTGACTAGA
>NW_007523268.1:0-227 GCF_000475195.1 Diaphorina citri
GGGGCGGGGCAGTTGACGTATGACAGTAGAAAGTTCATCTTGCGTTACTCTATGATCTGGAGGTATATAAAGTGAACAAACAGTGAGGACATGATTAAGTCTTGAGGATCTAATCTGAACTGCGACTACTTGGAGCGGGCTATTGATCAAAATGGATTCAGAATATACAGATCTATGAACCATAATCATTACGCCTCGGCATGCCACCAATCCGTCCAGATAATCTT
>NW_007523269.1:0-227 GCF_000475195.1 Diaphorina citri
TGCCATTTTCATTTTCATGGTTTCCACCCCACATTGCATTGTGAGCATTAAAATCTCCACAAAATAAATAAGGTTGTGGTAACTGGGATGTGATGTTCATCAGCTCTCTCTCCGTTATATTATCTGTGTTGGGTCGAACATAAATAGAACATAAGGTAATGTCATAGGTTATACCTGGTATTTTGACTCTTGCTGCCACAACTTGAGAGTTACTAACAAGTGGAACA
>NW_007523270.1:0-227 GCF_000475195.1 Diaphorina citri
CCTATCCTGTCTTCCTTCTCTCTTCGATTTCGGGACGATAAGACCATAGCAGTTACAGTTCCCTCTGTCAAACCTTTAGAAAAAAAGAAAAAGAGTCTTTCCGGCAAGAGGAAGCAAGGAAGTAAATCTGTGTATTATTCATTCCTTCACATATCCTCATTGTCATGTTGGGTTACCGAGCATTTTCTCAGCTTTACTGCAAATCATGATGACCAGTCATAACTCCA
>NW_007523271.1:0-227 GCF_000475195.1 Diaphorina citri
TAAAGTCGAATAAGAATTAGGAATGGGACTTCAAGTATTACGAATTGAACTGCATTTGAGAACTTGTCTTTACGATGTTGTCATCGTGCATGATTTGCAGTCTTGTCTGTTCGTCCCAATGATATAATTCCCTTTGATTGACAAATTTTTTTTCCAGAGTTATCCATCCAAAAAACGCATTCAGCTGTGTAGAAAAATATAATAATGCAACGGATAACTGATGTGCT
>NW_007523272.1:0-227 GCF_000475195.1 Diaphorina citri
TCTTTATAACATTAGTATTCTTTTGAAATCCTTTGCATGTTCTAAGTTTGACTCATTTGAAAACTGTCTTCTTTACAAAATCTTCTAAACTTAAAACAAAGAACCCATAATTCATATAATCAGAGCTTTGGCACGAAGCATCTCTGATTTTTTTTTTAGGGAAATGCCTCAAGGGGAGAAAAGCCTTCCACGATATTTTTGGGCTTACGAACAAGGCGAAGTTTTGT
>NW_007523273.1:0-227 GCF_000475195.1 Diaphorina citri
CTGCAACTAGTGCCACAGAAAATAGTCTGAAGTTCAAAAGAATATTGAATAGTTCAGTCTGTAGCTTGGGCCCACTATATGTGATATCATTCAATGACTTTCCGTTACTGGTAGCACAGCTGAAGTCAAATACTATTCTATGTTTGGTTGTCAGGGATTGTTCTTTAACAACCATATGGTGTGGTACATAATATCCATCTGGGGTGTCATCTACAATTTTCACCAGG
>NW_007523274.1:0-227 GCF_000475195.1 Diaphorina citri
GAGATATTATACGCGACAGGGAAAGTAGCCGTTTTCAGGTAGTTGTAGAGGGATAACTACAAATGACGGAAGAAAACGAATTATGTGTGTGTGTTGAGGCACGAAAGTAGAGCAAGTTGAAAGAAAATTTCATCCAAATCGGTTAAGAAAAGCCGGAGATAATTGACTTTGAAAAACGTCAATTTTTTATACATTTTCTGCTGCTTCTTTGACGTTGACCGCTCTAC
>NW_007523275.1:0-227 GCF_000475195.1 Diaphorina citri
ATATGATAGAATCTGTTAACCGATTCATTCAAATTTAGATTCTCAAATTCATTAGCCCAATCAATACCGCTCAAGTACCCACATATTCTATCATAATTTGCTTTCTTAAAATTACGAGATTCCGTCTCAGGTATTTTATCAACTACAGGAACTACATGATCTGAGCGTTTATCGAGGTAGAAAATGATAGAGAGGGGCGGGTGGTGCGGATCCTGAGGGACGATGTG
>NW_007523276.1:0-227 GCF_000475195.1 Diaphorina citri
CAAAAATACATCTTCTACCCCACGAAAAGTGTCAATTCTGAATACTATTATTGACATAAAGATCTCATTTCATTTCAATTTTTGAAATCAAATTATCTCTACTTTCTCAGAGACACTCCGAGTGAAATATCTCTAGAGATTCCCTTCTGCTGATGGCTCCCTCCCTGTTTAAAACCTGAAACTTCAATTCCTCAAATATTTGAGCGAAATTTCGTGAAGGACACCCG
>NW_007523277.1:0-227 GCF_000475195.1 Diaphorina citri
AAAATATACTTCAAGATATCAACGGAGACGTACAGGTTTAGCTAATTGAAGAGTTAATGGATCAAATAAAAAATGTTCACAATGACGGTTAAATTATTATAGATGGATAAATAAAAGTGTTAGTACTTGGCAAAAGTTCCCATGGCCTCAAATTGATGATTTTCAAACAAGAATTTGAACATGTTCGTTTTGTAGAACATCACAACATTACAGTGCAGCAAGAGTTT
>NW_007523278.1:0-227 GCF_000475195.1 Diaphorina citri
CGGGCGGGAATCGAACCCGCGGCCTAGCGCTTACAAGGCAGACGCACTACCAACTAAGCTAACTAGGCTGGCGTATTGTTGTTAGTAGGGTGTCAAAATGCTGTACAATAGTACTGAATCCAGTACCTTTTGAAAAAAATTCAGTACCTTGAGGTCAAAATGAGTTAATTCAGTACCAAAAGGGTAAAAAAGGTTACCCCATTTTTCCCTCAGTATACCTTTTTGGT
>NW_007523279.1:0-227 GCF_000475195.1 Diaphorina citri
GAGGAAATGTGTAGGAGAAGCCATAAAAAACGAAGAGAAAATATGATCGAGAGAGTTATTAAAGAGGGAAATATTATAAAGAGATAAAAATGGGAAAACGGATGTGAAAATTGTGATCGAGGACTTGATGGAGAAGGATAAAGAGAACATGGAAAGAATAAAATGGGAGGGAAAAGAGAAAATGGGAGCCACTGCTGTGGAGAAGTTAAGAAAAGGATGGAAAGAAA
>NW_007523280.1:0-227 GCF_000475195.1 Diaphorina citri
GATTGAAGTTGTTGTGTTCGCAGTAGTTGACTGTGATGGGAAAAGGACGGTACCGCGCAGTCATTTCATTCCTCATTTGGGACGGGAAAAAGTGTGATGAGATCAAATCAAAGTTAGATGCTGTGTGTGGGGGTTTTTTCACCATCTTTGAGCACCATTCGCTTTTGATTTAGCGAATTTGAACGAGGACGCACGAGTGTTTTTGCTGAGGACCACCCAGGTGGCCC
>NW_007523281.1:0-227 GCF_000475195.1 Diaphorina citri
AGATTAAACTCACTATCAGGTAGACCTGACAGGTATACCTGGTCAGGTGTACCTGATACCTGATGAGCACACACACACACTATCAGGTCTACTTGATAGTGAGAGGCTGGCCCAAGTCTAGCTTTAGATACAAAAATTCTTAAAACAAATATCATACTCATTCTTAAAACAAATGTATTATGCCCTCGCCCAATCCCTTTTACAATATTGTCTCGTTGCTTGGGGAG
>NW_007523282.1:0-227 GCF_000475195.1 Diaphorina citri
AGTTCCCACATTTCCAGCTATAGGAGTCTTAAATGATGCTCTTTCTCCTGGTGAACTCTGAAGTTATGCTGAAATAGCTCCTCTTCAGTCCACTGTGACGTCAGAGTAAAAATCCCAGAACGAAGCTAAACCGATGTTACCCGAAATCTAATCCAACTTATTAGACCAAAACAGTTCTGAGGTTGAACCTAAAATACCCATCTACCTATACCACTACCACATTATAT
>NW_007523283.1:0-227 GCF_000475195.1 Diaphorina citri
CTTATCTCAGCGAGGCCAAGGATGCCCCATTTGATTTTGTCTAGTGCCATTTCAAGCTCTACCAAACGATCGTGACCTAACAATGTCTGGACATTTAGTGTTGCTATTTCAAAAGTTGAGTTAGTTTTCTTTATTACTTTCTTGGGTATCGGGCCTTTTTGCTTTCCTTTGTTATCCTTGCTTGCTGTTGATTGCTATATTTCTTTTTGGTTCTGTTCGAAGGTTCC
>NW_007523284.1:0-227 GCF_000475195.1 Diaphorina citri
TCTGGGACCATAAAACCTCAGTTGTTACAGTTCGCTCTATGAAACCTCTTTTAATGTTAGGTCCGTCTCTCCTCTATATCAGGGCTGCCCAACCGGTCGATCGCGACCAGCGCACCCAGCAGTGTTTGAACCTGGCAATATCATCTTGCACACCCCATTACTCCAAACATGTGGACCAAATTCAGAGTCAAGTCTTTAATTAGGTAAGTCGATCGCAAGACTGAATT
>NW_007523285.1:0-227 GCF_000475195.1 Diaphorina citri
GAGTGCACCCATTAATATATCCGACTTCAAGAAACCTACCTTGCTACTAGTGGAAGAGTAAGTTATGCCCATTGAATACCAATATGTATATATATAAAAAATAAAAGTAAAATCAAATATTGCAAATATTTCAACGGTTTACTTTTTCAAATATTTCGATTGCAAATATTTCAACGGGTTACTTTCTGGTGTTCTCGTGTTGACCCAGCACCTAAATGGGAAGTATT
>NW_007523286.1:0-227 GCF_000475195.1 Diaphorina citri
TTTGATGGATTAGATATTGATTAAAGTGTTTAATACTCCTACAGATCCTTCACTTTGAGTTTGACCAAACGCTGGCACTGTGCGGCTGCACATCGGCCGAGGATATAACGCGTGACATGATCGTCCATGAGAGCTATTATGAGGAGCTGCTGAAGAGAGCAACTTGGCAGGCGGGGCAAAAGGATAATAGGAGGAGCAAGTCCAACACTTCCAAAGCGTGCAGTCAG
>NW_007523287.1:0-227 GCF_000475195.1 Diaphorina citri
AGAAATAGGATAATATTGGAGATGGAAGTGTTATTATCGCCTAGGGCTTCAGAGAGGGAGTTTTGGATATTAAATTTGGTTCTGGATCTATGAAGGGCAGGGCAGTGGATTATTATGTGTTTGATAGAAAGGGGCTCGGTATTACAGAAGGAACAGGAAGGGATGTTGGCTCTATCCATTAAATAACCATGGGTGTATAGTGAATGGCCTATTCTAATTCGAGTGAT
>NW_007523288.1:0-227 GCF_000475195.1 Diaphorina citri
GAACAGTTCTTGAAAATGCGTTGGAGAACTCAACATTGAACGCTAATATCTCACCGATGCGAGGAGTAGGGTGGGTTCGAATCCCAGAAGACATAATATTTATACCTACTGTATAGCGGTAACATGAGGAATTGAAATTGCTTCAGCTTATCATACATCATCGGTTATTTTTCAATAGGGAAATAATTTTTGTAGTGATAGGTATGTACATGAATATAGTATTTTAT
>NW_007523289.1:0-227 GCF_000475195.1 Diaphorina citri
TTAAGAAGGAAGTTGTGGAAAACGAAATAAATGACGACGAAGAAAACGGAAGCGGTGAACAAGAGATGGAAACTGCAATTCCGACAGAGGATGAAAAACTTAGTGAGAACGGAGGAGAAATAACAAGTGAAGCGAATGTGAACGCAACCGTGCTAGAAGTAGACGATGCCAAAGTCACTCCATCTGATAAAGACAAATCCAACGAGGGTATGAACAGGATTAATGAA
>NW_007523290.1:0-227 GCF_000475195.1 Diaphorina citri
TATACTCCAATGTCATTTCTTTGGTAAGTTGAAGTCAGTGGGATGTATCTGTGTGGTAACCTTGCAATGTACCCACTTTGAAACCTCTGCAGACTAACCCAGGCTTTACAGGTTCACGATAAGAGGCACTTTGAGATCCCATGGAAGTGTTGGTCTGTTCCACAAGCAACTTGACTCTCTCCATTTTTCACTCCATGCACAGGAAATACATCTTCCTGTGTTAGGCA
>NW_007523291.1:0-227 GCF_000475195.1 Diaphorina citri
ATGCAGCCTAGATTTCAGTTATTCCAACTGATAAACCTATGATGATGGATTGTATCGTTTTCTGGAATCTATCTGCATGAGAAGCAAAATGATATAAATTTCAAAACAAAATTAAATAATAAAAATTGCAGGGAATGGAGAAAATGAAACACATCTAGAGTAAGTTAATAAACAATGCAGTAGAGAGATAGGAGCAATCAGCTCCAGCAGTCTGTAGGTAACGCCAA
>NW_007523292.1:0-227 GCF_000475195.1 Diaphorina citri
ATATTGATCTTTGTTAATCATTTCACCCGGGTGGTTCTGGGTATAATATCTATGATATTGATCTTTGTTGATCATTTCACCTGGATGGTTCTGGGTATAATGTCTATTATATTGATCTTTGTTAATCATTTCACCTGGATGATTTTGGTTATAATATCTATGATATTGATCTTTGTTAATCATTTCACCCGGGTGGTTCTGGGTATAATATCTATGATATTGATCTT
>NW_007523293.1:0-227 GCF_000475195.1 Diaphorina citri
GTTCAGAAAGATTAAACAGATTTAGGAATATTATTCTGTCGTGGTGTATCCAAGGGAACATAAACTGGTCATCCAAACATCAGTAGGTTCAAATATGTCCGTATAAAATTGACATAATAATGTAGGTGTTGGTCAGAGACGGGCATAACCCTGTCAAGTATAAATTTCACCAGTCATCTTAGATCTTGTAGGTTAATCCTTGATCACCTATTATCTTCCACAACTGA
>NW_007523294.1:0-227 GCF_000475195.1 Diaphorina citri
ACCAATAAAGCCACTGCTGGAGAAAACAGTGTCGTTAGCTGGAATAATAAAAAAGAAAAATAACAAGCTTTGTATCATTTCATGTTATGGTTAGAAGAAGTTTTTATGTCACTAGTAGGTACGCACACAGATTTTACAAAATAGAGCTTAAATGCACGGTTTAATTTTACCTCACTTTTTAATATATACCGCGTGTAGTGAAGCTAGAGAACCTTTTCAGAGCATTA
>NW_007523295.1:0-227 GCF_000475195.1 Diaphorina citri
AGCTAACTAGACTGGCCAGTTTAAAATCGAACCCGCGACCTAGCGCTTACAAAGCAGGCGCGCTAATTAGGCTGGTCAAACCTTTAGAGTTGTTTTCGGAGATGACCACAAATAAGAGCCTGTTCACACTTGTCGTGAGTTTCATCCGATTTTTTACTTTCCTTATCCTATAAGAAGGAAAGTAATGTAATCGGGTCAAAATTTCGATGGTCAGTTTTTAGTGCCAA
>NW_007523296.1:0-227 GCF_000475195.1 Diaphorina citri
ATACCTATCTGAGTCCAAAATTTTATGCAACAGGTACAAAAAATGTACTATGTATATTATGCCTATAGATGTAGGTACCTTCCTCGTAGGTAGGTACATTTGAAGGTACCTACCTACGAAGTAAAATGATAGCTACAACAAATAAATGACTTTAGGATAACTTTTTTGTTCATATTTTTCTTGGAAAGACATAAAATAAACAACACGAGCAATGGCAAGAAAATTGA
>NW_007523297.1:0-227 GCF_000475195.1 Diaphorina citri
GTTTCCAGAATGACTGGTTGGCTTGAGTTAGGAGGAGCCATCGTTTGGTCGGTGGGATGTAGGTGCTGGAAATATCCACTTCGGCTCGAGCTAATAAGGGAGCTCCAGTCAGGAAATGTCCTGGAGTTAGGACATCAACTCCATCGTTAGGGTTGACTGACAATGAACAAATCGGTCGACTGTTACATATTGCCTCACAAGAGATCAAGATAGTTAGAAACTCTTCG
>NW_007523298.1:0-227 GCF_000475195.1 Diaphorina citri
GAAAATGATATGAAAAGTTAGGTTGGGTTAGGTCAGGTACTTGCTTCTCAAGTTATATCTAAGCTGCTACACATTTACTTGAGTACATTTTTCTCACATTAACGTTCTAAATCTCTAATGCAACATTACCGTAATATGTGATAGCTTTATAACACTAAATATTAATGTAAAGATGTGTAGATATAAATTTTAATGACCAAAAGAATTAGCATTAGAGTCAATTGTCA
>NW_007523299.1:0-227 GCF_000475195.1 Diaphorina citri
TGAGGTATGAAGTTGAGAGATTCTTGTCAACATGGGGATCATTGTATAAAGATTTCGGATATTTCCCCTTCATTGGACAAGACTGCAGATCGGTTTTCAGCTGTTCTGTAGTTCTTGCTGGTGGTGGTGTGAATGTAGAGCTTGCTAGCTTCAGAGGAGTATATGTGTCTGCTCTTTTAAAATATTCCATGAAACTTGTTCGATTGTTGATGAAGTAGTTGCGGAAC
>NW_007523300.1:0-227 GCF_000475195.1 Diaphorina citri
TGTCGTACTGACCAATGTAGTCGTTTTCGATGTCACTCAGGTCCTCGTACTTCTCCTCCTGAAAGCGATAGGGCTGCTGAACGTCGAAGTGTAGGTAGACTCCGACTTACTTTCTTAAGGTTGTGGTTATGTACCGGGGTGAGTTGAGCTCGGACTGGTTGAGACAAGGCTTTGTTTCTACAGTTTGGCATGGGAGTGGTAACTTAAAAACAAGGTTAGTTTACCAA
>NW_007523301.1:0-227 GCF_000475195.1 Diaphorina citri
GTTGCAAAAGCAGAAATCATTGAAAGTATATTACAGAAAGAGAGCGTCGAACCCGGAGACCTAAAGCCTCATCATCTTACAATAGAAAATATTGAAAACTTGATGCAACAAGTGAAGGTTATTGAAGTGCTATTGAATGTTGAGTTTGAAGAAGGAGAATTGTTACATGTGAGAGCATTGCAACAACTTACACCGACGCAAATATCTGAGTTATCGCAGAAAAAGAA
>NW_007523302.1:0-227 GCF_000475195.1 Diaphorina citri
TAAATTACTGACCAAGATAAAGTGGATGAAGTTCAACACGAGAGTCTGGGACCTTGGACGATATGAAAATATGGTCAGCGTCAGACGCGACGACTTAATAAATAACTCTTTAGATATTGATGAACATTGAATGAAATATATTGTACAGACAATATACAGTGTGTCCACTTTTAATGTGCGCCATAGGAAAAATACATGTAAAAACAGTTTTTCTTGTCTCAAAAGTC
>NW_007523303.1:0-227 GCF_000475195.1 Diaphorina citri
GATCGGCGAGAGAAAAATTAATTAAAATTGGCACCATTTTTTCATAAGAAAAAATAATTTTCCCCTTTGAAACATTTTCCCTAAAAAAAAAGTACTGAAAAGTATGGATCTGAAAACAAATATGTAATATGAAAATCAAAAAAGAAAAATATATGTTTAAAACGATAAATGGGAAGAAATTGATTACGCAAGGAAACATTGGAATCTAATACAACATATAAAATTCT
>NW_007523304.1:0-227 GCF_000475195.1 Diaphorina citri
TTTCTAGGATGTACCGTAATCCCGTACCGTAAGGGTTTTTCGAACATGGCGGCCAAAAAAGAGGTTTTCTCATAATATTTTTTTTCAGCTAATTTTTTTCTAATAACAATAGATTAGAAAGTTGTTTGTTTTTTTCTTTCCTACATTTTGTACATTTACACTTTTTCTCTAGGATGTACTGTAATCCCGTAACGGTCGATCCCGTTTCAAAATGGCGGCTAAAAAAA
>NW_007523305.1:0-227 GCF_000475195.1 Diaphorina citri
AGGAGTAGAATGTTATCATGTATTTATACTCGAGACTCAGCTTTCCCACGACTAAATAATTTAAGATTTTGATTACTTATTCCCTCCATTAGTCAAATTTGAGACTTGAACCATATAATAATAGGCCTGAACTTGTTGAATTCATGAGCATGAAATGTATTACCTCGACTGGAATTGAACTTGCGGCCTTTTAATAAGCACACGAGCACCTTGAACTCTACGCCACT
>NW_007523306.1:0-227 GCF_000475195.1 Diaphorina citri
AGATATAGAACCTGCCTAACAAAATTAATTAAAAGAGCTAGAGTATTACACTATAAAAATGAACTAGAGAAAATACCATCAAATGAACCTCGTAAAATGTGGCATATTTTACATGAAATCACAGAAAAGAAGAAAATTAAGCATAATAACATAAAATTCATTCAAATAGGTGATCGAAAAGTAAACTGCTTAGAAAATTCTCAGTTGGCAGCAAAGGAATTTAATAG
>NW_007523307.1:0-227 GCF_000475195.1 Diaphorina citri
TGGCATCTGGTAGCAAACTTGCCACCAAATCCGGTGGTAAAACCTCCGGCCCTGGTGTCACTCGTAAACCAGTTGTAGCGGGAGGCAAACCACCCATCAAGTCCGCACTGAAACCTCCGGTGAAAATGATAAAGGGGAAAGCAACAACCAGTGGTGGAAAACCAAAGAGCTTAGCAAGCAAGCGTAGTGATTCTGATGAGGATGATGATTCTGAAGAAGATGATGAC
>NW_007523308.1:0-227 GCF_000475195.1 Diaphorina citri
TATCTTCATACGTCCACACTTTACTATGGATAGAAAATTTACATAAAGACTTGATTTTTACAGAAGACTTACACTGTATGTTACTTAACTAGCCAGCAGTCTTATAGGGTACATACTTGTTTGTAGTACGAGACTACGAGTACATTTACGGTTATTCAGAATGAGTATATCAGAAACATTAGGTGAAAACAAAAGCCAAGTCTAGTCCCAAAAAGGTTAGGTAATCA
>NW_007523309.1:0-227 GCF_000475195.1 Diaphorina citri
TAAAAGGTATAGTGGACGGACTATTGTATTCGCTTCGGTGTCGTCTGTCTGTCGGTCGGTCTGTCCCCATAGAAGGAGGTATCCAAACCTGGTCGACCTATATATCAAATTAAAGGTCTTTTTACCAGGATCACGAAAATGGTGTCCAGAAATTTTGTCCAGAAAACCATAAAGCCAAAAAAGCAAAAAAAAACTGGTTTTTGGGGGATTTTTTTCACATTTTCTCA
>NW_007523310.1:0-227 GCF_000475195.1 Diaphorina citri
CTAATAATGGATAACATAAGCTGTTCTGATCATCTAATATGGATGGTACCTACTGGATGTTCTTGTAATTTTGTATTATTACAAAAACTAGAAAGATGTTTTTCTGTAAAACATACATACAACCATACAACATACCTAATTAATAAGAAAAAGGTTAGAGGTATCGATCTTCATTATTTCAATCTGGTTTCTTGAGACTTCTTCTTTTGGAAGTTGTACCATAATGG
>NW_007523311.1:0-227 GCF_000475195.1 Diaphorina citri
TACCTCGGCTGGGATTGAACCCACGCCCTCCTGTTTACCAGGCGAGCGCCTTGACCACTACACCACCGAGGTAGGGAACTCAGAGAACTGTAACTACTGAGGTCTTATCGTCCCGAAATCGAAGAGGGAAGGCAGACAGGATAGGAGAAATCCAGCCGTTCCAAGAACGAATCACTTACTTGCGAGCTACCAGGAAGTCGACTCTGGAGTTATAATAGCTACAATAC
>NW_007523312.1:0-227 GCF_000475195.1 Diaphorina citri
AAAAATGTCGTGTGTATTGGGAACACGCTCATTAAAATTACATTGCCTATAAGGACATTTTGTATCGTTCGGAAAAAAATGTCGTGTGTATTGGGAACACGCTCATTAAAATTACATTGCCTATTAGGACATTTTGTATCGTTCGGAAAAAAAATGTCGTGTGTATTGGGAACACGCTCATTAAAATTACATTGCCTATAAGGACATTTTGTATCGTTCGGAAAAAA
>NW_007523313.1:0-227 GCF_000475195.1 Diaphorina citri
GTAGAGGGGAAAGATTAAATTCATTTAATAGCCCATGCTGCTCTGGTGAACGGTGAAATTAGAGCGACCCTCCTATAAGCAGGTAAAAGAAACACAAATAGCTAACACAATTTGATGTTGAAAATTGAAATACATAAGTGTAGGGACTGTAGGGTTTGCTAAATCATAAACTGCTTGTTATTGAAATTACCAATGTTTGATTTCATATTACCTGTATAAAACAGTTA
>NW_007523314.1:0-227 GCF_000475195.1 Diaphorina citri
CCCATATTCTTCCCACTCAATCCCATCCAATATCCTTTGTAATACACCAATAAAAAGGGTGGGAGAGATCACGTCCCCTTGTTTTACCCCGCTCTTAACTCTAATTTCAACTTTTTGTCCTTCTTCTAGCTCA
The DNA here is from genome assembly GCF_000475195.1 of Diaphorina citri. Lineage (NCBI taxonomy): Eukaryota > Metazoa > Arthropoda > Insecta > Hemiptera > Psyllidae > Diaphorina > Diaphorina citri. The sequence goes on from NW_007523314.1 coordinate 134, forward strand.
AATTCCAGGCTTGACTTCTTATACACTTCTTCCAGAAAAGTTAACACCTTACCGTCTACACCTCTTTGTCTAAGCATGTCTATCACTTTTGCTG
>NW_007523315.1:0-227 GCF_000475195.1 Diaphorina citri
AGGTTTGGATAAGTCCTTCTATGGGGACAGACAGACCGACAGACCGACCGACCGAGCGAGTGACAGACACCGAAGCGAATACAATAGTCCATCCCTTATACCTTTTTATTACTATTGTAATAATTAAGGAAGGACGGACTAAAAAAATTAAAATGATAATAAAATATGTGAATTGGAAATTTTATCACTCTATTTAAAAAGCTGCTAGCTGGTTAGATGGCGTGTGA
>NW_007523316.1:0-227 GCF_000475195.1 Diaphorina citri
TACGCCATATAATTATAAAATTATATCTACTTTTCTAAGCCATATAAATACAAAATATGTATTTATTCATACCTACGCCATAAAAATACAGTCGAACCAGTCCAATTGTTCATTCAAGGGACCATGCAGCAACTTATTCCCATTTAGATGGGTCTCACTTAAACAGGTTCTTATTCGTACTTCCTTACTCTACTATTACCAAAAGCAACATACCTACCTAATTAGAT
>NW_007523317.1:0-227 GCF_000475195.1 Diaphorina citri
TGTCTGTCTGTAAACAAAATAACTCGAGAACGGCAAGAGCTAGACTTGAAATTTGGTATGCAGCTGTCAAATATGTAAGGGATGCGACACGAAATAATCAGTGCAACGGTTGGCGACATTTTGACCGCGTCCACCAAAACGCGGTCAATTTTCGGTATAATTCAATAATATCTCGGGGACAGTATGAGCTAGAGACTTGAAATTTCGTATGCAGTCTAAAAAAATGA
>NW_007523318.1:0-227 GCF_000475195.1 Diaphorina citri
TCCAAGAGCAGAGCCGAAAACAATCGACCCCGCCGAGAATCAAACCCAAGACCTCCAGTGTGCAAGCCTAGTGTGATATCCACTCCACCATGGAGGTTGCTAAGGCGGCTTTCACACTGAGGTAACACGTCGCAAGTAGCAAGTCGCAGGATGCTACGTAGCATGCATCTTCAAAGACCAGACCATTATTTCAAATGAAACCTTCCTCACTGAGGATACATGTTGCT
>NW_007523319.1:0-227 GCF_000475195.1 Diaphorina citri
ATGATCAAACCCTTCGGGACAGATGTTGAGGTGGTTATATTTGTATATTCTGTAGTCTGTATAGGTATAAGGCTGCAGGTTCACCGCATCTGTGTACCATTTCTAATTTAAAAGTTAATAAATTTATTGACCTTTGTAATTTTTGTATCAACTAGTGGTTGACCCGTCCTTTGTACGGGATCAGCGTGGCATAAGACTCATAACTTTGAGGTGCTGCCATTTTGAAT
>NW_007523320.1:0-227 GCF_000475195.1 Diaphorina citri
GGTGTACGTGTACTCAGCATCGTGAGGACAACTGAGTAGTTATTTTAATCAAGTAGCGGCCAGTGGTGGCATTACCAGTATAAGGAGGACGAGGAGGAGAAGGAAGAAGATGAAAGATATATATATATTTTTTAATCTCAAAATGATCATCCTGTTAAAAGATCCCTGAGAAAAACCCCACCTGTAGCTTTAGAAAAACTTACAAAGTCTACTTATGCAATCTTCCA
>NW_007523321.1:0-227 GCF_000475195.1 Diaphorina citri
GCGCGCGAGATTTATATATCTGAGGGAATAGCGTCATGTCGAGATGAAAAGTCACTATGGCAGTTTTTAAGAGGTCTTTGGCAACCGTCCCACATTTGGCAACCGTGTGACAGGACTGTAAGTAGAAGCAATTAAGATGTCTAGTAGTTAGGATTTAGCCAGAAACACTCTTAGAACCTCAGTTACCAAAACAAGTAAGAAGATCCAAGAGCTAGTGAAGGAAGATG
>NW_007523322.1:0-227 GCF_000475195.1 Diaphorina citri
TTTATAGTAAAAAAATCCTCTATAGGCAATGGAAAAACTGGTTAACTACTTTCTATGACTCCAATATTTTTTTTTAAAAAGCTAGCAGCACGCTAATATTGGCCAGATGGTCACCCATCCGGGTACTAACCACGCGCAACCGTGCTCAGCTTCAGTGATCCATGTGGAACTGGTGCTTTCAAGGAGCTATCGCTGCTGGTATATGCAATGTTGTTGAAAAAAAAAAA
>NW_007523323.1:0-227 GCF_000475195.1 Diaphorina citri
CCCGTGTTGATTGGAACACGTTGTATGAAATGCAGTCTGTCAATGAAAAGGTTGGTTTCTTCTCTCAAATTATCCACAACCTCTCTGAAAAACATGCGCCGCTCAAGCAATGTCGTGTCAAACGACCGCCAGCACCGTGGCTGACTGATGACATCAGAGCCTGTATGAAAGCAAGAGATAGAGCGCATGTCAAATTTCGTAAGAATAAGGCCAGTTCTGACTGGGAA
>NW_007523324.1:0-227 GCF_000475195.1 Diaphorina citri
GCCTTTCATGCAAATTATCTCTCCTGGGTGCGTCTGTCAGGCCTCCCAGTGCTCCAAGTGTTTTTTTTTTGAGAAGAGTTGAACCTTGGCTGAGCCTTGGTTGAGCCTTCTTCTTGCCTTTCATGCAAATTATCTCTCCTGGGTGCGTTCCTGCCTTCGGTTCCAAGACGGATACCTCTGGTCACCGACAATCTGGGTGGCAGCTTAAGCAAAACCCTTCAAATCCC
>NW_007523325.1:0-227 GCF_000475195.1 Diaphorina citri
GGCCATACAACTCAAAAGTTAAATCTAATGCCGATAAATATTAATGGCATGTACTGTGATGGGACTTGGTAGACCTGTCCATGAGCCGTACACGCCCTACACTTGAATTTAGACCACGCTACGCCACTGCTTAAAACACAAATGAAACTTATATCCATGTTTCTGGTCCACTTCAACTGATTCGCCGGGGTTCGAACCACAGTCCTTTCGATTATGAATCCAATACC
>NW_007523326.1:0-227 GCF_000475195.1 Diaphorina citri
AATTCTAATCAGTCAAACGATGAGATTTACTTGGGTAAGAGCCCAGAGACTGGACGTGGGAGGAAAGAGAGGAAGACCGAAGTTAAGGTGGAGAGAGAGAGGAAGGAGCGAGGAGAGGATTGTGGAGGGGAAGACTAAAAGAAGGAGTAGCCTCTGTGGCCGAGTGGGTATCACACAAGGCTTGCACTCCTGGTTCGATTCCCGGCGGGGTCGAACGAAATTGGGAA
>NW_007523327.1:0-227 GCF_000475195.1 Diaphorina citri
TTCTAGGTGTTGTGGTTCTGGAGATAGAGCGATCAGTGTGTGAAATGTGAATGAGTTCTTGTTTTTATAATATAAGATGTAGGTACGGAGTTGAACACCAATAATGTAAGATCAAGATTTTTTAAAAGTTGACAGCAAAAACATGGAAGTTGGAATTGATGATTCTCATGAAAAATATAACTGTCCAAATGTATTTTTTTCGTAAAGATCGTCAAAAATAATAAATA
>NW_007523328.1:0-227 GCF_000475195.1 Diaphorina citri
TGAACTTTTATTCGACACCCTGTAAGAGAAAGTGCTCGGAATAAGAATTCATGAAAATAAAATTCGGTATTAGAGGCATCATAGCAAATCGCATAAAACTATCAAACGAGATAGCTCGTAGGTATATATATGTCAATATGAAATCCAACGTAACATGCACAATACTTCAAACCATTTCAAAATTTTCAATCCTATTCAACGGATAGAAGATAGAAATAGAATTTACA
>NW_007523329.1:0-227 GCF_000475195.1 Diaphorina citri
CGGCAAGGGTTCCGCGAGATATTTTGGAAAAATCATACACTAGATAAAATGCAGTTTCAAAACGACCATCTTAGACTAAGTATTTCATCTTACACAGCTTTTTTTAGAGGTTTGATAGAGGTAACTGTAACATCTAAGGGGTGGGGGTAGGGGGTGCAATCTTGAAAGTTCAGGGTTCCGCAAAGATGTTCACCTTTTGAAAAGGGTTCCGCGGGCCAAACTAATTA
>NW_007523330.1:0-227 GCF_000475195.1 Diaphorina citri
AAAACCGATAAATAAAAATTTCGAAAACCTCCTCCTCGCTTTCCATCTCCGTTGAAAGAAAGCATTAGAAAGCGTTCTCTCTGGTAATTGCTTGCTATTATTTGCTATCCTTAAAACCTCTGATAGCATCGTGTAATAACATACCTTGTTTATAGGTTCTGTGAAAGGTATTGAGTATTTTTTTCTTCCTCTCCCTTTTAGTTTAGGATGGGAAGGATTTTCCTTGC
>NW_007523331.1:0-227 GCF_000475195.1 Diaphorina citri
GGAACACAGTACACATTAAAGCAACAAATGTCCTAAACAAAGAGAGAAACAATAAAGTTTACTGACGGACTGTCCAAATTTTGGGTTGCCAACTATTGACACAGCATACCACTCAGACAAAATTGTTAGATCAAAATGAGTTTAAATGAATATACAGTCGACTCTCGGTAATTCAAACCTTCGATAATTCGAAACTCTCGATAAATCGAAGCAACTGTCTGGTCCCT
>NW_007523332.1:0-227 GCF_000475195.1 Diaphorina citri
GCAAAAACCAATTGTAGACACCTAGAACAGAAGGTAGTAGTTACGGCAGAAATCAATTGCAGACATTCGAAGTAGCAGGTCACCTCTATCTGTATAGAGATAATGTCCAAGTGTTGAAACATTTGTTTGGTGTCTTTGATGAAGTATTCTCCTATGTCACCTATGGGTATTACTTGTTTTATTAGTGGGGCTGATCGGCTGATGGCCCTACTTTTACCAATTTATAG
>NW_007523333.1:0-227 GCF_000475195.1 Diaphorina citri
CTTCCTACCACTTTCCTCAAACATTCTCTTCTTCCTTCTCTTTTCTTCCACGTCTACACTTCCCCTGATTTATTCTTCTTCCTCTTCTTTTCTTTCACATTTTCCTGTTCCTTTTCCCGTGGATTATTTTGTTCCTTTTCTATCTCTTCCTCTTATTTTCTTGTTAAATCCGATGTGATTGCTTTGAGTTCATTGCGCGGATGGAAAATTACGGAAGGAACGATTAC
>NW_007523334.1:0-227 GCF_000475195.1 Diaphorina citri
AAAAAAAACTGCTGCAGAAGGCACATATAAAACTGTTTTTGACAATATTGTATGGATCCCTTAGGGATTCAACTCCAGTAAATTCTCACAAACTGCATTGAGTTCCCTGTCCATCTTTTCAGAGATAAGTCATTACTTGGTTTTATCTTTTTTTTTACTAGTTTTCACTGTAGTGGGATTCTATGATTTGCTAATTCCAAAGAAGTTAAAAAGAAACTTCGAGTAGG
>NW_007523335.1:0-227 GCF_000475195.1 Diaphorina citri
CATCACGGGAATGGATTCGAATTCCAAGATGGCCGGAATGACGATGGAGTTGATTTTCTCTTCCATGAATCTGACTACGGCCTGGGGAAACGAATAAAGCAAGTTTATGGTTTTGAATTTAGTTTCTCTATGTTGTTGTTGTTGTTGTAGTAGCGGCTTTAGCTAAAGCCGAAAGGTGATGACATACTCGTAAAAGAGAAAATATCTTTTATCAGCCATCTCTTCTC
>NW_007523336.1:0-227 GCF_000475195.1 Diaphorina citri
AGTATTCTACTAATCATGTATATCCAAATTTTTCTACTAGTCATGTATATCTATCCCCAAATACTAACAATAATTATTATACCTCTGCAGTCACTAACAATGACTCTGTCTTAGCATACAATTTCTCAAGTGATATAAACTACTGCTCGCAAGCTACACTTGCATCAATTTATCATTATAACAGATCTACTACTTCATCAATGAGAGCATCTAATAGTAATCGACAC
>NW_007523337.1:0-227 GCF_000475195.1 Diaphorina citri
TCGAGGAGGTACCTTCCTGCCTATGTACATGATGCACTTGTGCTGGTTTTCATATGTATTATTCACAAGGGTTTCATAGGAAGCAATCATTTTCCACTTTAGGACGGAGATGAGTCACCTGAAGTTCCTCGGTCACACGGTGACGTAGATCTTATAAAAGAGGGTCCACATTGAACTCAGATAAACCGTGAACTTGACCCCACCGACACGACGCGACGCTACAAACC
>NW_007523338.1:0-227 GCF_000475195.1 Diaphorina citri
TGTTTTCAACCTATTGATTTCAATCCACTTGCTAAAGTAGTCCACAATAACAAGATAGTCTTTGGACTGATATGTCATCCAGACCCAATTGTTCAAAGGGTAATTCTGGTACCTCATGACATAGAAGTGTTTCCTTCGTTTTTGCTCTTTGATACTTTTCACAAGTATAACATTTTGATATAAAATTTTCAATGTCATTGTTGATGTTAGGCCAGTACATGCTTTGA
>NW_007523339.1:0-227 GCF_000475195.1 Diaphorina citri
AAGTGTGAATGTATAAAATGTAGGCAGTAAAAATACAAACAACTTTCTAATTTATTGTTTTTCGAAGAAAATTACCGGAAACGAGATATTATGACAAAACCGCTTTTTTGGCGGCCATATTGGAAAAATCATTACGGTACGGGATTACGGTACATCCTAGAAGAAAAGTGTGAATGTATAAAATGTAGGCAGTAAAAATACAAACAACTTTCTAATTTATTGTTTTT
>NW_007523340.1:0-227 GCF_000475195.1 Diaphorina citri
GAGAAATTTAGTAATGCTGGAGTAGTGGAGTACAAACAAAAATTGTAAAACGACTTTTCACTTCGAAAACACAAAAAAAGGAATGTTGATTCAGGGATTGTTACATTATTCTACTTTACCTTCTTTAACATTGATCTAGCAACTAGGTCCATTTGGGTCCTTACGGCTCACATTACCATTGAAGAATTGACTGCCATCATATCACAGAACAAGAGCTAGGGCCAGAG
>NW_007523341.1:0-227 GCF_000475195.1 Diaphorina citri
TGTCAAACAACTAGTGATTTCTGCTCTTCAAAAAGGACAAAAATACTCATTACATGCCTTGAACCTTTATTACAACGTATCCATTCTTCATGGAGGAATTTACAGATGGAATCAGATGGATTGAAATGGGCAGATGTTTTCACTAGACCAGACCAGCGCGGCGATCCATATTGTAACACACGTCATGTGCCCTTCGTCATTAACAAAACACCTTTCCGTCTTGTTAT
>NW_007523342.1:0-227 GCF_000475195.1 Diaphorina citri
TTGTTTTTATCGTGCAACATTGAAGAGGTTTGACAGAGGAAACTGTAACTGAGAAGGAAGATAGAATAGGAGAAAGCCAACCGTTCCGAGAACGAGCATTATACATTCAGGATAATATTGAAGACTCTGTAACTGCGTGAAGATTCATGGAAATGAAGATAATAAGTGGATAGAGTTAATAAGGATGATGAATTACATACTCTTCACTTGAAGCGAATAAGAACAAT
>NW_007523343.1:0-227 GCF_000475195.1 Diaphorina citri
CACTTGATTTTTTTTTTAATTTCCCGGGCACAATTCGACTGAGGCGCTTCTTGAAAATACCCGGGTATTTATAAAAATAAGGGTATTTACCCCAAAAATATAAGGGTATTTACCCCAAAAATAAGTACCTGGGTATTTACCCATCACTAGTACCTACAAGTACATACCTACCTATTTGTAATTTACATTCAGGGTTTAAACTTTTTCATGTGTTCTTCATAATAAAA
>NW_007523344.1:0-227 GCF_000475195.1 Diaphorina citri
GGATTTTAAACTCTCTGGTCCCGGACATAAGCAATGTGCTGTCATTAAGACTCCATTCAAGTCTTTATCTCGTTGAGATACTTCCAAGTTTTCAAAGAAGACTCTGCGTGTGTTATTTCTAGGGGATGCCCTCGTCCTTTCATTTACAAAGAGCGTCTGACTTTTGAAAAGTTCTTTTCAAAAAGTTAATGGTCAATAATAAATTCTAAAAATAATAGAGAAGAGAG
>NW_007523345.1:0-227 GCF_000475195.1 Diaphorina citri
CGCTTTGAAATCATCAAGTAGTTCATTGGCGACTTTTACATCATCATATTTAAATTCTTCGTTGTCTCCATTGGCAATCTTTTCTCCAATGTTTGTTTTGAGTTCATCGACCTCGATTATAGTTTCATTTGTGTGGTTGAGCGAGTGGGATTTCTCATAGATGACAAAGAAGATGAAGTGATAGAGGAGGCATATGATGAAGATGACGAAGATCTTCTTCAGCGTCC
>NW_007523346.1:0-227 GCF_000475195.1 Diaphorina citri
CGCGAACAAAATCACCAAATCCGCGAACATAATCGCGAAATCCGCGAGCATAATCGCGAAATCCGCGAACATAATCGCCAAATCCGCGAATAAAATCGCGAAAACCGCGAACAAAATCGCCAAATCCGCGAACATAATCGCGAAATCCACGAACATAATCGCGAAATCCGCGAACAAAATCGCGAAAACCGCGAACAAAATCGCCAAATCCGCGAACATAATCGCGA
>NW_007523347.1:0-227 GCF_000475195.1 Diaphorina citri
TGCCTTGTCCTTCTTTAGTTGTCTGAGTGCCCATTCAACTTCCTCTTTGAGAATCTCAAAAGAAGAGTTGAAATCAATATTTGATAATCTTTGTGAATCTTCGTATGTTATATGGTGGGTTGTCTCCTTTTTTACACTGTACCATACTTTTTAATAGCGAGACGTAATTGGACTTTATGGTTTTATGATTTTTAATGTTTTTTAATGATTCATTCATATTTTTTTTT
>NW_007523348.1:0-227 GCF_000475195.1 Diaphorina citri
TGTGAATTCCAATGGGAAACGTAATTTTATAAAACAAAATCACTTCCAATAGAATCGCATAGGTGACAATCTATTTCACAAACCATTAGCTGCACTCAACATCTCCTATCTACTCAGCTCGGAAGAAATATACTTGATGGCAACAAAAAGGAAAGAAGAGAAAAATCAAATTTGAACTCTCTCTCAAGTCACAGAAATTGCTCGAGTCTCAAGAGTGGAGTAAGGAA
>NW_007523349.1:0-227 GCF_000475195.1 Diaphorina citri
TCTTTTGGGTCAGTTGCCCTTACACATGAGCCTCAGTGGGCTTTTTGTGTCGCATTAGCCCTTGCAAGCTTGGAGATTTCTATAAGCTTAACCCATCTTTTGGGTCAGTTGCCCTTACACATGAGCCTCAGTGGGCTTTTTGTGTCGCATTAGCCCTTGCAAGCTTGGAGATTCGTTTAAGCTCAACCCATATTTTGGGGCAGTTGCCCCTACACCTGAGCCAGCTA
>NW_007523350.1:0-227 GCF_000475195.1 Diaphorina citri
GCAAAGCTAGGTAACTTTTCTTAACCTCGCTCTGGGGGGATCATTCACCAATCAGATTGTTTCTACTTATCTACATATTATGTAAATTGGGGAAAGTCATGAAACCTCATACAACAACCCCAATCGAATACATACACAGATCTACTCCGATATCTCATTGAAAATAATGAGTACCTACCTATTGGATCATGCTGAGATGGACATACTATAATGAGTACCTATTGGGT
>NW_007523351.1:0-227 GCF_000475195.1 Diaphorina citri
TATTCCTTTTGTGGTCTAGGTGTGCAATAAGAAAGGATTTTGCGAAAATCTAAACCGATCCTGAGATATGATCAATTTAGTGCTAATAATAATAGTGCTTATTTATACTGCTCGTATAGGACTGTAAAGTCCTATACGAGCAGTAGGCTAGTATATATATACTAGTAAATCTGTTCTAGAACAGGTAACATCGTAACTTCAACTGTTTTCTTGATTTAGGTTCCTCT
>NW_007523352.1:0-227 GCF_000475195.1 Diaphorina citri
CCTCTTTCAACCGATCTTCTTGAGTTTTCTTCCTTTACAAAATTTGCCTTTTACATTCCTTCCTCTTTCGTTTCCTTCCCCCTTTCTTTCCTTTTCCATTGCTCCTCCTTCTTTCCTCTTTCCACACTTCTCCATTCCAATTATTATCTCTATGGTTCATCCAGATGGATATGGCAGCAAGGAGTCATCAAAAAAGTAGGCTACGTTGCCAAACGTGTCAAAGGTTC
>NW_007523353.1:0-227 GCF_000475195.1 Diaphorina citri
TCATCTTCACTCTTTTCTCTCCGTGTTTTTCTTCCATTACTTCTTCTACTTGTTCTTCTGCTTCTTCTTTTGATGCTTGTTATTGCTCTTCTTTCCCTTCTTCCTCTTGTTTTTCTTCTTCCTCTTCTATTTCGTATTCGTTTACTTCCTCTACTTATCTTCTGATTCTGCTTTTGTCATTTAATCTTCTTCTCCTTCTACATATTTCTTTTTGCTTGTTATATTTC
>NW_007523354.1:0-227 GCF_000475195.1 Diaphorina citri
AACCCTTCTATTGTCCATAGTGATAGCGATGAAGAGAGTGAATTAGATTTAGAACTCGCGGAGTAGTAATCCTTAGAGCGTACATGTGTGTAGGTACAAATATCTTTTTACTTAAGTCAGTAAAGGGTAGTAGATGGACAGTTAAGGAAAAAAAAGCTTCGTGGGCTGGCATAGTAGGAGATCGGACATAGTCGAAAAGTGTATGTGTTCAGAGCGGTTTTTCGACC
>NW_007523355.1:0-227 GCF_000475195.1 Diaphorina citri
CCTCCTCCTCCTCCCATCCTCCCACTCTTCCTCCTCCTCTTTCTAACCCATCCTCCTCCTCTTCGTCCTATTTAACTCCTTCTTTTCCTTCTTCACCTATTCCCTATGTTCCTTCTCCCTTTCCTCCTCCTTTTCCTGCCCTTCCTCTGCGTTCTCCTGCCACTCTTCCTCTTTCTCCTCTTCGTCCTATTTAACTCCTCCGTTTCGTTGCAAACAATACAATAACA
>NW_007523356.1:0-227 GCF_000475195.1 Diaphorina citri
CAGGGCCGAGTACGCGACAGCTACAATATTATGTAAGAAAATAAAAGACTAATATATGCCCTGAATTTCAAAAGTTCATCTTGAGAGGAAGCCGATCTATGAAGATGAGAGAAACCTGGCGAATCGGTTCGTACAAAGATACACAGGCGTGCTTACTGGAACTTGGCCTGGACCACCTCCGTACCGTACGCTCGGATAAAAGAAGAAAGGTCTTTTTACAAGAAAAA
>NW_007523357.1:0-227 GCF_000475195.1 Diaphorina citri
ATTAACAGAGCTCCAAGAAAAAAATTAATAAGAAGTTCAATGAAGCTTCCTCTTCTGCAGTAGTAGGTACAACCTTGATTTAGTTCATGTCTCAAGTTAGAGCACTTTGAAATCAATATGTTCCCTATTTGAAAATAGGGAAAAGGACGCTTTAAACGCCGGTGTCACCCGTAATAGTCTCACGTTATCCGAACTTACGGACTCTTTTAACACTGTTAAGCGTGTGT
>NW_007523358.1:0-227 GCF_000475195.1 Diaphorina citri
GAAACAACCTTGATTTTGTATACATGTGTAATTTTATTTTATGTATCTTAGGTGATTTATCATCATTAGGAGTTTTAATTTAAAGAGTTCCTCTCGTGACATCCTTATTTATGTGCCTTTCTATGTTTGTATTTTTATAATTGTTATAGAGTTTATAGTGGGTCCAGACTATCCAGAGATCGATAGTAGAATTTCTTGCGGGTTTAGGGGGTTGATAGATCGTTCCT
>NW_007523359.1:0-227 GCF_000475195.1 Diaphorina citri
GTGCCCAACCTGTAATGAAAATGAATTATTCAAATAACTACATTAACCATATTCCTATTTAGTTTTCTTTGGTAAGCTCTTTCTTTGCACATTAGTTCATTCCAAATCTATTTAGGATTTTAAATTTTTCAACCTTACCTCCTGCTTCTGATTGCATCTTCCCATTTCGTTTCCCCTCGTCATGACTATTACTGTGATCTGGATCTTCATTTTCCTTGTTCCCGGTC
>NW_007523360.1:0-227 GCF_000475195.1 Diaphorina citri
ATGAATTCCTATACTACATACCCGTATCTCTATATCAAGTCCTAGGCTGAGATTTCTTGCTTACTTCCGTGTTGGTATAACTGTGGGAGGGTGATTTCAATGGAAGGTTGGGTAAAAAATCTTGGAGTTATTTTTACTTTCCTCATTTGGTTAAAATTTTCCGCAACTTGGAGTTTAGGGTCGTCAGAAGTGGGTGTTGGTAAATTCAATGGGAGGCTATTTAAAAC
>NW_007523361.1:0-227 GCF_000475195.1 Diaphorina citri
GCATTTCTCCCATTCTAGATCCAAGGGCTTGTTGTTGACTAGCAGAACAGTTTCGCGGGCCTCAGCGCTGAGACTTCTCAAAGCCGTCAGACTGATTATTGAGATGATTCGGATGAGCATGATTATGACACTGAGCAGATTATTTATTTATTCAGGTCTTCTAGGTCGTCTGCACTATGCACTTTTGATATAGTTATTTGGTTACTGTTTCAGATTGTTAATCGTTT
>NW_007523362.1:0-227 GCF_000475195.1 Diaphorina citri
AATGATGCGCCATTATCCACTATCTGTACAGCAGATGATTACAGAGCTGTCTTTAAAAAAGTTCAGTTAGAAGTCTGGGCTAAGTCGTGGAGAGAAAATCAACTCACGGGACAGAAACTAAAGAAAATTAAATGTGATACAAGAAAGTGGAAATCTTCAACCAGAGACGTTAGAGCGGAGGAGATTGTAGTTTGCCGGTTAAGAATCGGACATTGTTTAGCGACACA
>NW_007523363.1:0-227 GCF_000475195.1 Diaphorina citri
GAAAGTAGGTAGGAAGCTGGATGTATAGGTGTTTATCTATCCATAATTTTATTTCATTATTATAAACTTCCTATTGTCCTTTTACGAGGACACCAACACCAAGTGAATGGGACTACATGTCCTAATTCGACAGTCTAAATAAAGCACTAACATTTTTTTCTTCCTAACTTCTCTAATAGAGTCTTATATCTACTTACATACATATATATTTGTTCTTTTTCGTTCTT
>NW_007523364.1:0-227 GCF_000475195.1 Diaphorina citri
TAAAAAATATTTAAAAATATAAAAATAAAAAATATACAACACACTAATAATATGTTTACAGGTGTTAAGAAGAAAAACTAAGAGATGTTTTCTTCCTACTGGTTTAAGAACAATGTCAGTTTATTGTAAAAATGCCTCTTTGAAGTAGGATTTATTTTTTCAGTTTGTGTCTTAGCAAGATTCTCTTAAATGTACTGGATTCAACAAAATCATTTGCACTGAAATGA
>NW_007523365.1:0-227 GCF_000475195.1 Diaphorina citri
TCTTGACCCCGCCGGGAATCGAACCCGGGTCTCCCGCGTGCAAGGCGAGCGCAGTGACCACTACGCCATGGGAGTTGATTATTATAAAATAAAATGTTGTACAAATGTTGACGGGACACCCTGTATATCATGCACGGCATTACAGGAATAATGCAGGAGATAAACGCACTCTTAATGTACACATGAACTCGGGTTTATAGGAGTAGGATGTGGGGAGATTCAAATTA
>NW_007523366.1:0-227 GCF_000475195.1 Diaphorina citri
GCGGTAGCGCTCCGCCCCGCCAAGTCAAGAAAGTTTGACCGCGCTACTAGAGATATTATACGCGACAGGGAAAGTATTTATACTACAGCAAGTGCGCGGCCACAACGGAGAATGGACCATCGACCCTCACCCAGTACCGACCTGAGAGAAAATAAACAAACCATGCTCATGAATAGAAACGTCCTCCTCAACGGAGCCTGGACCATAGTACCGACACTCACTCGGCG
>NW_007523367.1:0-227 GCF_000475195.1 Diaphorina citri
CTATTAAATTTCGTTCTTTTGATTTTTTCCTTGGGGGTTCAATGAACCATTGAACCTACAGAGAAACCGCTACTGATACGTAGTTAGTACACAAAATAAGTAGGTAAGGATAATAAGGTTAGATAAGTACATAAGTAGGTAGATATTCCAAGTATACAGGGTGTCCCGCGAACGACTGTACAACGCTTGAGGGTTGATGCAGGACCTAAAGGGCTACCAGAAAAAGC
>NW_007523368.1:0-227 GCF_000475195.1 Diaphorina citri
TCGTACTATGATATAGAAAACTTTCGGAAAAATTAAGAACAAACACGTTTGGTTGTGAAAATTAAGAGAAAAATATTTTTTTATTTTGCCTGTTTATAGCCAGGAAGCAATCAGTAACAAACAAGCATAACATAATTAATTTATAGTTATTCTTCTTCTTCTTCTTCTTCACCTATTCCCATGTACAGACGGGGTCGGCGTTTTTCGTCAGCCTCTCAATCTGCCCT
>NW_007523369.1:0-227 GCF_000475195.1 Diaphorina citri
AGAGGAATTTTCAATTGGAACATACATAAGTGAAAACTCGAAAATTGGAAAATTCTTAGAACGAATAATTACCAGATTTACCACTTGTGTGCTTACATAATAATTATATCTTTCTACTAGTTCTTGTTCTTGGAAAAAGTGGTGTCTTGACAAGTGAAACCTATTCTCCTAGTCTTCTAAGAGTATTTTGCTGAAATCAAGCGCCGTGCCGACGCGACATCAACAGC
>NW_007523370.1:0-227 GCF_000475195.1 Diaphorina citri
CTCCTTTTATTGCTAAATCATGAGAGAGGTGAAATATGAAGTCGAAAATTTAACTAACACAAACTGCTCTACAGACCTAGCCTGCCTGGATGCTGTGGGTACGCACTACGCAGTCACAGTCAAATCAGTCAATAATGAAATGAAACAATGTTTTTATCTGAGCGGAATTTCATTTATGTATTTGTTTTCCAGCAGAAAATAGGATAGAAAGGAAAACAGGACAATTT
>NW_007523371.1:0-227 GCF_000475195.1 Diaphorina citri
TCAGGATATTTAGTTGTGCCTTCAGGATATTTAGTTGTACCTTCAGGAGTTGGTTGTATTACTGTAGTTCCTTCAGGATATTTAGTTGTTTCCTCAGGAGTTGGTTGTGTTACTGTAGTTCCTTCAGGATATTTAGTTGTTTCCTCAGGAGTTGGTTGTGTTACTGTTGTTCCTTCAGAATATTTAGTTGTTCCTACAGGATTTGTTTGTGTTACTGTAGTTCCTTC
>NW_007523372.1:0-227 GCF_000475195.1 Diaphorina citri
TTTGTAGCATCTCCAAAACTTTTTTTGGCAACTCGAAGATTTTAATTTAAAACAAGTAAGTGTGTATAAAAATTAAAAGGGGTGGTTTATTATCTTTCTTAAAGGTCTTGAAAATTGTTTCTAATTAATTTTTAAACTAAAATTTTATAAATTATGTCGTTAATGACAAAACTGTGAAAATAGTGAAGTGCTGGTTTTATGGAACCTTTTTTGCTCTTATTATGGAC
>NW_007523373.1:0-227 GCF_000475195.1 Diaphorina citri
GGGCAAACAGCCCTACAGGATGGGTTGAGCTGTTCAGCTTCTACGAATCTAGCCGAATAAGCTACGAATCTGGCCGACAGATGAACTGCAGTCAGTTTAAAAACATATTTACAGCCCTGACTTTATGCAGATGTATGCAATCGAGACAGTTCAGTGCATCGGATCACAAATGCATTGAATCCCGCTCGAATTATTTTCTCTTCCGCGACGTAATGTTGATGATAATG
>NW_007523374.1:0-227 GCF_000475195.1 Diaphorina citri
GTCACGTTCCACCATTATGCAACAAAGATTTCCAAGATAAACAGTGATTTACCGTCTTCAACTTCAATAAACTTCACCCATCTTCAATAGTTTATACATTTTATAGCATACCAACTTAACCGAGTCTTCATATCTTATTCCAAATGATTTATTTGGAATCAATTGATAGAGGGAACTGAAACTGCCAAGGTCTCATCGTCCCGAAAGAGAGAGGGAAGACAGGATAG
>NW_007523375.1:0-227 GCF_000475195.1 Diaphorina citri
CACAGGCTTGTAACACAGGAGATATTTACAAGAAAACCATCTTGAGAAGCCAGGTGACCAAATCTGGATCTGAAACAATCAGTAGGACATCCATTAGTTTGGTTGCTTAACATACACAAGAGAATAATTGATTTTATTTGAAGATTTCTGAATTTGCTGATAATTACCTTCTAACATAGAGATGGGGATCCAAAGAATCAGAACATAGTGAAGCTAACTATGCTCGT
>NW_007523376.1:0-227 GCF_000475195.1 Diaphorina citri
TATTATATTGTATATCGCTATGTTTTGTACTGTCTAGGTGTACGAAACAGCTTACAGAGTTTATCGAGTATTGTTACCGAAGGGGCAACAGGGGTTATGCCCCTTGGCCCGGGGTAGTATGCACCTTGTTGGTCAATATTGCTCAAGTTTCCAAGCTATGTTAGGAATTTACAATTGCTTAGAGTATTTGAACTACAGTTTATAATATGTAGTTAGTTTAGAATATG
>NW_007523377.1:0-227 GCF_000475195.1 Diaphorina citri
GAAAAGTTTTGCTGGCCTCAAACTCTGTTCCCCGTGTATTTCTTATGGGGGGACTAAAAAACGTCAATATCTCGGGAATGGTTTGGAATTTCGGGATTTTGCGATTTTTCCCAGTACCCACAAAAAATAAGGAATCCAATGGTGAAAATCGCATCTTCCTAGCACGTCTAGAAGTGGGTTAGAATTAGTATGAGTGAGTGAGTGAGTGAGTCAGTCAGTTACACAAG
>NW_007523378.1:0-227 GCF_000475195.1 Diaphorina citri
GTCTTGATTAGATGGTATCTCATCAGTTTCACTTGAAGTTGTTTTCACTTCATCACTTGAAGTAGTTTTTACCTCTTCACTTGAAGTAGTCTTCAATTCTTCATCACTTGAGGTAGTTTTTACTTCTTCGTCACTTGAAGTAGTCTTTGCCTTTTCACTTGAAGTTGTTCTTACTTCTTCATCACTTGAAGTAGTCTTCAATTCTTCGTCACTTGAGGTAGTCTTTA
>NW_007523379.1:0-227 GCF_000475195.1 Diaphorina citri
TTACAAATAGGATATCTGAAGAAATTGGTGGATGTGGCAGATTTACAAATAGAATATCTGAAGACATTGGTGGATGTGGCAGATTTACAAACAGAACAAGTCAAGAAATTAGTCAATGTGAAAGCCTTAATGAAAATTTAATAGGAATGAACACATATGAATACATTGATATCAATGAGTCCTGTACGAGAATAAATGATAGATTGCACTCGATGCAGATCTACCAA
>NW_007523380.1:0-227 GCF_000475195.1 Diaphorina citri
TAACAACACAAGGTTCAGGTGATGTATTGTTTAAAATGTCCCCTGGTGACACATCCTTGAGGTTTAAAATATCCACAACCCCTTCCCTTTGAGACTGAAAATTTGTCGTCGTAGGTTCCTAGTTCCTTTAAATTTAAGATTTGTCCCATAACATCCCAGTTAAGGCTGAACACTTATCATCAGAGTTTTGAATTTGAATTTTGCCTGCAGGGAATAATACTGCTCCC
>NW_007523381.1:0-227 GCF_000475195.1 Diaphorina citri
CACATTGAATGCACCAGTCCCCGGTGGATCTCTGAAGTTAAGCAACGCTGTGTATGGTGGATATGTTTACAAGTGACCTTCTGAGACAACCCGTGCTGCTGGGTATTTCGGGTTGCATTCAACCCCGAAACGATTGATGGGTTGGTTGAAATTCCAGCAAATAAGATGGGTGTAAAATTGTAAAGTCATGATATGACTCATAAATGCCTCTCATAATGGCTACCAAG
>NW_007523382.1:0-227 GCF_000475195.1 Diaphorina citri
AATAGCGCCCAGACATCATTTTTCACCACCGCCCTCCTGGCTGCGTCCAGTGTGGGGTACTCGATCTGAAAATACGACAGCGCCAATGTTACTTTCTTTAGAGGTTTGAGAGAGGGAACTGTATGGAGGTCTTATCTTCCCGAAATCGCTCGCAGAGAAAAGGAAGACAGGAGAGGAGAAAACCGTTCCGAGAACGAACCTTGTCTGTTTCCAGCTCGGGATTGAGA
>NW_007523383.1:0-227 GCF_000475195.1 Diaphorina citri
GCTCGCAAATCAGATACAAAGTAGCCTCGAAGGGGTTACTGCCAAATCTGAATCAGCCTTTGAAAACTCAGTGATCATCAGAAACATAGACACTGTCACAAGTGTACAACAATTAGCTGCTGCTGTTGCTAGTAAATTGGGCAGAGGAGCCTCGGAGTTTGAGGCAAAAATAAATCTTAAGCCTACTCAAAGACGCGACGCGCAGGTTGCGATGATTAGGCTGAACA
>NW_007523384.1:0-227 GCF_000475195.1 Diaphorina citri
TATTTGAATAAGAAACATGTTTTTATTTTATTTAAAGAAATTTTGTAGATTCTTTTGTTTCAAAGATAGGCTTCAAAATGTTCAAAACTTAAATTAAACAAAAATTGAGTGGGTGAAACAAAAATTGAACGTTTGGGTTGGCCCTTTAGACTTTGGTGGTGTAGACTAACTAGAGCCTGGATTTTTGCATATTTCGACGAAATTGGCCAGGACTAACTAAATTGTCT
>NW_007523385.1:0-227 GCF_000475195.1 Diaphorina citri
TCTTGAAATCTCAAGGCTGTAAAATATGAAATCCCCGCAAGATACAAACAGTCTTCAGAAGATACATAGAAGCGCAATAGACATGACTACGACTTGGGGTCCTATTTTCATTTGGAAAATAGGTTCTACTTGTTATGTATCGCGCAATGGGTCGTCTATTCTGCGACATAAGAAAGAAACTGACGATCAATTCTGTCACAACCGATAGTGTTGCGAATTGTGTGAAG
>NW_007523386.1:0-227 GCF_000475195.1 Diaphorina citri
AGAGGACGTAATTATGATAACACATAAGTAGGGGAGAATCGGAGAGGAAGGGAAGGAAATAGGGAGAGGAAAAGAAGAGAAGAAATTGATATCAATGAAAGAGAGAGAACGTGAGATGTGAAGGAAGAAATGAAAAGAGACAAAAGAAAAAGTCGAGAAGAGACAAAAGGGAAGAAAATACGTGGGTGGGAGAGATTTGGATAGGGAAAGAAACGAAGGAAAAGATA
>NW_007523387.1:0-227 GCF_000475195.1 Diaphorina citri
TTGTAACACCGGGGAAGGATATGATTTATGAAAATCGTTGTGTTGGTCGCTCTTGCTAATTTTTTGCTGTTATAAATTTGTTTTAATATGCTAGCGGGGCGATGCTAAAGGTTCCGCGTATCCCTTGACATGAGTAATAGCGGTTTGTGTTGAATTTCATGGTTTCTTTAGAAGCTATAATCTGGGTTGGAGAAGATTTCAAGATTTCATCCAGGTCACCGAAGGAA
>NW_007523388.1:0-227 GCF_000475195.1 Diaphorina citri
TGCCTCTGGATGGGAAGAAGCCCACTTACGTAAGGTAAATCCTCCCGCCTCCAGGAGTGAGATGAGCTGATTCCTAAGGTCTTTTGCTTCATCTACACTAGCTGCTCCACTCACAATATCATCTACGTAAATTTCCTCTCTTAAAGTTTGAGCAGCTTGAGGGTATTTATCTCCCTCATCAGAAGCCAATTGTTGGATGACTCTATTTGCCTGATAAGGGCTGGACG
>NW_007523389.1:0-227 GCF_000475195.1 Diaphorina citri
AAGTAGTGAATCATGCATTTTATTACTTGTGGCAAAGCAGAGAGCTTATTCACAACTTTTGTGGGTATCACAGCATTATAAGTGTCTCCTTTACTATGTATTAATTCTCATTTATCATCAAATAAGTCCCAAATTTAAACTTGCGACGTGCCTTGATATTTAAAATTTCTGTAATTCTGTACTAAATTTCATCAAAATCGAACCAGGCAATCGCGAGTTATAGCGGA
>NW_007523390.1:0-227 GCF_000475195.1 Diaphorina citri
GTTTTCTTGACCGCACTCAGGCTGAGTGAGGTTGATTTGAGTAGGCAGTTAGCTTTTCGTCGAATGGAGGGTGAAATTCCCGTTATTAAAGGCCTTAGCAGTTATACCGTGACGTCCGTGACGTTAAACCCTTTTTTTTATATTATTCATATTCTGTATTGTTTCAGTGGTAACCGGATCTACTGATGGCATTGGGAAAGCATACGCTATAGAATTGGCCAAACGAA
>NW_007523391.1:0-227 GCF_000475195.1 Diaphorina citri
GGTAACGAATACAAACCAAGAGTAGAGTGACACTTTTACGGTTCCTTTCTTCCTTCCTTTTTTTTATCATTTTTCTTTTGCCGTTAAGAGAAAAGTTTCCTCTCCAGTACTCAGTTTTATCTTCAAACTCATCCTGTTATTCCTGTTTCTCGTCGCTTCCTTTGGCTCGAGACATAAATATTCAATTATGAAACACCCTGAGACCGACACAGCACAGTAGGAGATCG
>NW_007523392.1:0-227 GCF_000475195.1 Diaphorina citri
CTATCTTAAAATACTCCCCGTGTAATGAGGGATCATTAAAAAGTGTCCAAAAGTTGAACTTTTTTTTTGAAAATTTTTTCAAGTCCAAAATCGACCGCCTACGGCGGCCAATTTTCGACCAAAAATTTCCTATCTTAAAATACTCCCCTTGTGATAAGGAATCATATAAAGTATGAAAAAAATTGATTTTTTTTTTTTTTTTTGAAAATTTTTCCAAGTCCGAAGTT
>NW_007523393.1:0-227 GCF_000475195.1 Diaphorina citri
AAACAGGAATCAATCGCGGTCTGATAAAAGTGGCCAAGTGGTGCCAAACAAACGGAGACCGCAAAATTAAACAATAACATAAACAAAACTTTGTAGGAATAGCACTTCAATTGTTAAACCTTCTTTTTAAGTAAAACACATTAAAAAAGAAAAAAAAAGTAAAAGCTATTAAGAGCCTTAAAATATCCTACCTAATTAAACATTCCAAATGTAGGAAAGTAAAAATT
>NW_007523394.1:0-227 GCF_000475195.1 Diaphorina citri
TGTCATTGAAACAAACACAGCACAAACCAATCTGAAGATTAACAAAAGGAACACGAACAAATTGAAGATGATCTCTCTAAAGTTATTCGAGTTACACCCTAAACCAACAATGACAACCAAAACTATGATTGGATCTAAAAGTAGGTACCGCAGACAAGGTCGGCCAGGAATTAAAAAATTCTGAAACACTCGTCAGTAATTTTGATGAGAGGATGAAAGTTGAAATC
>NW_007523395.1:0-227 GCF_000475195.1 Diaphorina citri
TCAATAATTTCTATTAATTTATTTTGTTCATTGCTGATTATTTAATGATGAAATTAGATTATTCATTGATAAAAATTATTAAATCCGATAGGTACTTATTTTTTGTTGTTACATATTAATGCAATTTGTCTGAATCTCTGAACCCTTATAATCTGTTGACTGTAGGAAATCAAAGTTTGTAATAGTTAGGTAACATTTCACAATTATTAGCCTTTTATTTATCTTAC
>NW_007523396.1:0-227 GCF_000475195.1 Diaphorina citri
GAAAATCGCCCTTTAACTCCTTTTCTCTCTTTAACCTAACCTAAAACAGAAAACACCCTCCCTAAGTGCCTGTTTGTCCAGTGCTCCTCACCCAAGATGGGAAACGAGTGAGTGAGTTGAAAACTAAAAGTTTCAGTGGACTACTAAGTCAAGAAGTCAGATCCGAACTCCCTATAGGGATCTGAGTTATCTGCCTCATTCGTACATACAGTACAAACTTTCTGAAG
>NW_007523397.1:0-227 GCF_000475195.1 Diaphorina citri
GGTAAACATTGGATTTTAGGATTATTGAGATATTGGGAAAATCCTACAATGCTGCAGTGAGTACCAAAGTTGTGACGTAATAACACAAAGAAACTGCATTTACATTTACATCAGGGTGTCTACCAGACTGGAAAACCGGGAATTGTCATGGAATTTCACGGAGACTGGAAAAGTCAGGGAATTGTCAGGGAATTTCTCACAAAATTGACAAAAATCCAAAAAAGTCA